>NC_059406.1:6198263-6503115 GCF_905220565.1 Melitaea cinxia
CTTACAATCTAAAAGTAGGAACCTAAATTTCTCTCCTTGAGATCCTTAATATATCCTTTAATGTAACTAAATGCAGGAACTTCTCCTTTTAATAAATTTATATACAATAACACTAAAGTAACAAAGACAGTTACGTGAAATTTGGAAAACACCAACAAAAAAAAAAAAAACATAAACTTTTACCAATTGAAGTCAGTCATTTTTTTACCAATTATCTTTTTGGACACAGTCGGTGTATACCGTTTTAATACGTGTTAGGCATATGTTACCCTTACAATAATGGCAAAAAGATTTGAATTTTCGATCTGATGATCTTGGACAATGAATGCAAAGGTATTTTCCTCACTTTTTTCTTTTTTTTTATGTCACTGCAATTTATCAATAAATTTGCAACTTATTTTGTAGGTCCCATTTCTCTCCCTCTTTTTGACGATGAAAAACTTTTGTGACGATATATTTATCAATGGCTCTTCATCATCATCTCTATACGAACTTTTCAAATCTATGTGTTGTTTATTCGATTCCACAAACACATGCTGTTCTGTAGATTCGTCTTCACATTTCTGCTCAGAATCAGTGTTATGCTTACTCCTTTTATCCGGATATATACCGCCTTCACCATCTTCATCATTACTACCACCGTAAACATCGTTATTTTCATCATCTAACCAGCTTGATATATGACGTTGTTGTTCTTCGTCCATTTTACCAGTTAATTAAATTTAAAATAACAAAAAAAAAATACATAAAAATATGTTACAAATGAAATCTAAACTAAAAAAATCAATTAAATTTTACTTACGCGGTTAGTCGCGTGGGGTCTTTCAAAGCCCGTACGCACAAAACATGTTTGTATCTTACGCCACTTACACACGAACTGAAGTTAATGGGTATACGCAGCAAGTATAATCCAAATTAGGAGGGTACCCAAAATATTGAATCGCTGAGATGGTTTTAAATGTTAACATTTTACATTTCTGTAACACCTGGGCTTTCAAAGATCCCACGCGACCAACGGAGGGTTAAGCATATAGCCACACCCTCTCTTCCCGTGGGTGTTGTAAGAGGCAACTAAGTGATAACACAGCTCAACTACTACCTTGGAACTTAAAAAGCCGACCGATGGCGGGATAACCATCCAACTGCTGGCTTTGAAATACACAGGTCGAAGACGAGCAGCAGAGTCTTCGGTACGCCATGATCCTAAATCATTTTAAATATAATTTTTTAAAGTAAGCTTACAACACAAATTTTTAGAATTATTTCCTTATTAAATATACTGTCGGATGAAACAAAATAATAAGGTTTACGTTCAACATACGTTTGATGATTGGATAAATGAATTATCAAAAAGCAGTGGTTATATCGCTATACATTTGGTTATTATCAAAATTAGCTTTCAGAACACTTTTGTATATTTTCAGCCTTAATTACTAAATTTAAAATTTAATCACCGTGAAAATTTATACCGTTTAGTTAAAAATACACTACAAACTTAATAATATTTACTGAATATGTGCTTAACTTGATGCAAGGCGCCAAATTGAGTTAGCGTATTTTGACTTCAGGAAGGCCTGCGACTTGTTTGATATTGATATTCTGTTGAATAAAATGGCTCTGATGGGTTTTGCTACTAAACTGTTTGACCTTTTCAGTGACTATCTAAAGGATCGATGTCAGTTTATCATATTTGATGGCTTTGAATCATTTCAATATTACGCAGGGTCTGGTATGTCAGGAGGCTTTACTCGATTGTGATCAATGATCTTCGCGATGTTGTTCAAACTGCACAATGTCTTCTTTTTACTGAGAACCTGAAATTTTACATGGGAATTACTTATACTATTAATTATAAGCCTCACAGCCGGATATTTACGCGGCTGCAGAGTAGAGTAATAAGAATTCTCTTCCTCTGAAAGTCTGAATATTGACAAATGCAAATCCGTTACTATCACTCGCAATCGCAATTGCATGCAAGTAGTATATAAATTATGTGATGCTCCTTTTGAAATAATAAATTCTATTCGTGATCTTGAATTAACATTAAATAGTAATTTTGATACTATATACTTATTTTAGAGCAAAGCTCTATAAGCTTGTGTAATTATATGGAAAAATAAATAAATAATATTATTTCTTTTTATTCGTGTTTTTTTTTCGAAATGTTATTTAACTAAACGAAACTTAATTTCATTTCATTTTGTAGTAATTTATAATTTTCAATATAGGTACTTATCATTTTTCTTCTTCCCCTTAGCCGAATACTCCAGTTGGAGTAGTTGTGCTCATAGATTGTCTCATGTAGTAGCAGATTTTGTAAGACACCAATATTCTGTTTTATTTCTAAAGAAAATAATTTTAAGAAAAACTTTCTTAATTATTGTGATAATATTATTGTGTACTTGGCAATCGATTCATTAAATAACCTTATTCTAATTTTAATAAAATAATATTGATATATAAATTTTTAAAATACGAATCAAAATTGAAAAAGAATTGCTACTTTATATGTAAACACTAAGTGAAATAAAACAAAAAACTAAATTGTTTGTAGTGGTTTCTTTTGAATAAAACAACGTAGTGGCAATAGCCAGTCAGTTAGGGTATTCTAAATTTAATACAGCAAAGTTTTTTTTCAATCACATACGATATAACAGTTACTTACCTATGAATTTATGTTTCAAGTTGGTCGTAAATTGTCGTCATTCTGGCATCAGAATATTCTCTCGGGGATTTTTGGCTACATCTAAAATTCAGAACAACGTTGAGTTCAGTTACATGTTGTGAAATTTTTCTTAACATATTACATTTTCAAAATCTGTGTTTCTTGAATGTATTCTATGCTTACCAGAAAGTATTTCTCAAATGAAATATCTTTCATTCAGCTAATAGGATGACATATTAAAAATGACTTAAGATCTATTGTATGTTCTTAAGGTTCTTGTACATATAAGTTTCAAGTTTTTTTTTGTAGTTAATAAACTCTGAATTAGATACGAATTACCCGCCTTGAAATAAAATTAAAATAATTACAGTATTGTCTTGTAGTGTATATGCGTGCGTGTGTATTTCAAATACAAAGTAGTGTGGGTAATGTTTTTTTTATTGATTCTTTGTGTTTTTATGCATAATTTTTAAAAATATATTAGCATTCTGCACTGTTTTCTATATAAACTATAAGTATTTAAAATTTCATACTCCTCCGTCCACGCAATTTTCGTAAAAATGGGCACAAAGTTTTTGAAATAAAATATATAGAAGAAGATTATATATGTATAGGTACTACATGTTCAGTGAAGTGGAATCACGTCTTTCTGTTGCCCTGATTTCTTGGTGGTGTTTTTTGCTATTTAAGTAATTCAAAAAAGGGGCTCCAGATTAAATGTATGTAACTTAATGCTTTAAAAATCACACCGGAAAAGGAGCATTTAAATTGAATTTACAAAAATTTGGAAAATGGCGTATTCCATATTTGAAAATCACTGTATTATGACCGCAATACACTCAAAAAGTAATTTTTGTAGAATAAACCAGAAAACCTTGTGATCGTTTTACGAGTGTATTTCGCATAAAATGTAACCTCGTACAGTACACATCCATCACTGTCAAAGTCAGGGGTGGTTTGTGTGAGGAATGAAAAGTACGAAAGCGAACATTTCATACAATCTCAATACAATAACTGATTAGAAGTTTCAAAAATCTATTTCAATCGTATTAAGGTAGTAACTTAAATAAATATGAATAATTTTTTCATACTAGGCCAATAGGGAACTAAATATACGAGTACAGTACTCGTATATTTAGATTAAGAAATTTTTTTTGTTCGGATTTTGGATCGATAATGGTAGAAAGCTACTTTACATAAATAACTAATATTTATAGAATTATTAGTGTGTAATAAGTAGTTGTACCCATACCTACGATACCTACAATACCTACGATTCAAAGATCGTTACAGTCATGTAGACACAACAGTCTCGTGCAGAATATTATATTTCACTGATCATTTTGCTCAGATAATTACTGTTCAAAATATCAATATTGTTCCTAAGAGACTTAGTAGTAAGGGCGTCGTAATCTTGCATTTGAATCAGTAGAATCTGCAAAAACCTATCAAATAATGGGACCAGCGCTAGAAGTAAGTTATTGCTGCGAGTAAGTCGTCGATATCATAATAATATATTACTAGCTATACCCGTGCGAATAACTTGCACTAAATAAGTAATAATTATCAATTTACAAAATTAGAAAAAAAGTATTTATATGTGAGTTGTTTTGAAATTAAACGAAAAAATTACCGACCGTCAATCAAGTTGACGTTGTTTCAAAATTAAAGTCCTCATTTAAATAATTTTAATAATTGATTAATTAAAAACATTCGCTTAAACCGAAAATAAAAATCATCATATCAAAAATTTCGATCTAGCGGGTACATCGTTCCATAGCTTAATTGGCTAGAGCGCCGACACGGTCAGTCGGAGACGCGGGTTCCATCCCCGCTGGAGCGGTCAATTTTTGATATGATATTCAAAAATGTTTAGAATTCCTATTGTGTGAGTAACACAAAAATAAAATCGTACATATTGATTAATTAAGATAAACAAAAGCAATAATATTTTTTTTTGTTGTTAATGCCGGTAGAGCAAACAATTATCTGTAAAATAATATATAATTAATGTGGAGTGATTATGAGGTTTTTTTCTAAAAAGGGAGGCAAACATCCTAACCTTAGCGTATTAATATATACTAGTGGTCTCCCAGCGGTCGAAATTCGACCTAAATTAAAAATTTAAATTACAAAAAACCAAAAAAAAAAAAAAATTTTTTTTTTTAAATTTTCAATTTAACTACATACTTTAACAATCAACAAAATAGTATAATATGCGTGTGTGTGTCAAATACATGGTAGTGTGTGTATTGTTTTTTATTGATTTCATATATTTTTATGCATAATTTTAAAAAAATATTAGCATTCTGCACTCCTTTAATTATAAGTGTACAAAATTTCATACTCCTCCGTTCGCGCAATTTTCGTAAAAAAGGATAAAAAGTTTTTGTTTCACGTATTAATATATAGATGATATGTTAGTACAAAAACTAAAAGCAGTAATTTGAAATTCCCACCGATCGTTTAGTGAATGTTATATATAATTATAGAATTCAGGTAAGTTCTAAAAAAATAAGAGTTATCTTGACAAATGGATTTTAAGTAACTGATCTAAAATAAAGCGCTAAATTAAAAGGTGCTTTCGTGAGCTCTAAACAAGACACTAATGAATCTCCCAGGGACAAAAAGCTAATCCACATTAACAATTCGAATCCGAGGAAAGAAGCTTGAACAAAATGATGTAAGGTACATTTTAACACTTTTAGTAAAATGTTTAGTTTTTTTTTTTTTTTTTTTTTTTTTTTAGTTATGTGATATATCCACAGGCTTATTATGCCCGTGCTTTTGTTACTCCATATATTGTTATTATTTTTTTTTTTTTTTAACATGCATCGGTACTTCACCGCAACTTAGAATCCAGAAGCCTTAATAACTAGTCTTAAAATTTCAAATTTCTAAAAGTCGACGCGAGTCCACTGACCAAGACTATTCTACATATTGCTTATTTTATATTCTTATATACTAATTATTTTTATTATATTTACACTTATTTGCTAACTACAATATATGTACACTTATTTTCTAACTACAATATATGTACACTTATTTGCTACTTACAATGTACACTTAACCTATGTTATTGTTAGTAGTTAGGTCCTTTTTTTTTTGTGGTTAGGAATCGTTTTGTCCATTTAAATTTAATTTTTTTTTTTTTTTTTTTTTAATTTTTATTAATATATTATATGACTAATCCTATCTTATTAAGTAAATATATAAAGCCTTATCATTACAATTACATTATCCTATTCCTATACTATTACATTCAATTTTATTATTTATATTACTTACTTTACACTTTTATCTACGTATAATTTATACTTACAATACAATAATGTCTTCACACCTCTACATTTTTCAACATTTTGAGCACATTCTCAATGACGGCAGCATCTCTATGGTGAATGGCCATCTTGAGACTATGCTCAAGGATTTTCTTGTCCGTCATCTCCGCTGCCCTCGCCACAAAGCGACCAATTGCGTCGTCACGGTCGTCGGTGTAATAGACACAGGTGTTGGTGTGTCTAGTCACCGCGACTACAGCGTGCGAAACGCTGTCGTGGATCTTGAGCCTCCTTGTATTTGTCTGGAGGACGATGACGTCCTCATAGGTCTGGCCCTGCGCCTCATGAATGGTTAAGACGCGCGATCCCTCACCGGACCCGTATCCCTGGTCAGTCAGCAATCTCTTCTCCTCTTGCGTAAATACCAGGTACAGGGTTCGGTCCCTTCCTACAGGAATGCGCGCGCCTGTGAGACTCTCCACTCGCAAAGATCGGATCTTTGTGCTTGAGCTGTACACGGACTTGTAAACCTCACTGATGGCAAAGGCGACATCTTTGGGGTTACGATGCGTGCACGACAACTCGCACGAAATAGTCGTTATAAGGGTTGGTCTACAATACCGCATTTCGAACAGGTTATCCCTGTCGATGTACGGCAGTTGGTTTATGTCTCCGATGAGGACTACCTTCTCAGCTCCCGATAGTCGGGCGGCCATTACTATGGCTCCGAAATGGTTCATGAGGGCTTCGTCCACCGTTAGGCGGTTGATTTTTAAACCCTCACGGAAGCCATTTACCAGAACGGAGGCCATAGTACGTACCCTTTGCTTGACCTTGTTGCCATAGCGGTGCACCAGTTTTTCTTTTAGATCTTTAGCCGCCTCGACTGTGGTCGTAATCACGACTTCCGTGTCCCCATCGAAGTCCCTGACTATTCGGGTTGTCTTGCCCCATCCCGGTACCCCGTTTATCCACTCCAGTGATGGTAGTTCCCAGGTCACGTACGGTAAGCCGGCTTCGGCCCGGTCGCCCGTGATGGTTTTTGCCATCCGTAGCATCCGGTCGCCCAGCATTACTTTCGTGCATCTCGCCACTACCACCACCGGGTCCCCTTCGGGCGTTTCAAAGGTTTGTGACTCCTCGTCATTACCCTCAGACTCGACCGCGCTCACGAAGCCTGCTGTGATGTTATATGCGGCCATATACCTACCCGACATCTTGCCCTTGAGTATTTGTCGGGTATCACTGTTGTATATGGCTGCTTCGGCTTCTTCGAGTTCCACCTCCAGTAATCTTTGGTGATCGTACTGGTAGGCCTGCATGATCTTTTTGCAGGTGGCCAAGCTTACCTCGCGGTTTGCCTTAATAATGGCCAGGAACTCGATTAGGGCGTTTTCCGCGTGTTGAAGCGGTGTGGACGCCGGTCGAAGTCTCGGTGGTGATACTTGTCCCATATCGGCCCTAGTTCGAGCGGCCGGTGACGCCGCTGGTTGCCTCGGACTATTGTCTTTGGTGAACCTGCTCAGCGCCTCCGATAGTCGCTCTCCCTGTCCAGCCTTTTTGGGAGAGGGGTGATGGGGAAGCTTACTTTGCTTCGGGGAGATGGTTGCCTGGATAAATGTCGCCAATGACATCGAGCTCGGCTTAGATTTGGGTGCGGCCGTTGCCCTACGTTGTTCTACCTTCTGGGCCTCGACCTTTAGTTGTAGGCGCTCCGAGTCGCTCGGTGCGGCTTCCCCGAGAGCCGGCGATGCAGAGGGTGAAGGTGATTTTGATTTTGGTCTTAAGTAACCAAGGTCCTCCCCCCTGTCTTCGTAGACAATGACCTCACTGTTCTTGGAGGCCATTAGGCAACCGTACCTATCTGATACGTCGCCTCTATCATAGCCGACTCTCGTCGAATCAACACTGATTCTTCCGGGGATTCCCCCGGGGATCTCGCTCATCCGCTGTAGCCACAAGCTGGACTGCGCGAAGGCGGACGTCTCTCCCCATTCGAAGAGTGCGATCTCTTTGTTTTTTAACCGCAACAAACGATAGGTCGAGTCGCCCTCCTGCTCTTGCGCTAGCGCTGTGATTTTTGTGCGCCTTATGCTTGTCTTTTGAGTGCTACCGTTTATCAATAAGGCGAGTCCCGGTGAAATCGCCAGCCGATTGAGTTCTTCGGAGCGACAGAAGCTTATCCCCATCCTCTCCACTTCGCTGTCCATGAATAGAGCCACGCATCTGGTCCTAATACCAACTTCTCCACTTCCATTCACTTCACTGGGCGAGGATTGTGTCATCCTGCTCTGAGTCGGCTGCGGAGGTGCGTTTTGGTTGGCTCTATTCCTGAACAGGTCCTGGAGTGAGGAAGACATGGTCCTAGTTATTTGGCCCAGAAGGGTGCGGCCAGGAGACATCCGCGGAGCTGTTGTGTTATCTCGCTGAGCGGCTTGTTGGACACGGTTTTGCTCTATTTGTGCTTGTGTGTAGTGTATCTGAGTGTGTGTTGTATGAACGACGGTGTTGGCACTTTGCGCAGGTGTTAAAGCCGGTGATGGAGAAAGCGTGCTGTTCCTCTTTGCGGCTGTATTGACGGCCTTTCTCGCGAATGTGAGGAAGGACGTTCTGCTGGCCTCGCTCTCCAGGATGGTATGGAGCGATGGCTGGTCCAGTTTAATCTGAAGTTTGAGTTCCAGATC
This sequence comes from Melitaea cinxia, assembly GCF_905220565.1. Lineage (NCBI taxonomy): Eukaryota > Metazoa > Arthropoda > Insecta > Lepidoptera > Nymphalidae > Melitaea > Melitaea cinxia. Next base: position 6,206,897 of record NC_059406.1, read on the forward strand.
CAGCCTTTCCTTACTGAACCTCGGGCAATTCAGTATAATATGCAGAACTGTCTCCTCACAATTCGGGTCGCAGATACACGAGGGACTGTCAGTGAGGTGGAATCTGTGAAGATACGCCGCAAATCCTCCGTGGCCGGTCAGAATTTGCGTGTCGACAGATGTTGGTGCCGATTTCCTTACCAGTCTGTAAGCGGTCTTTACATCCGGTAGGAATATTTTCGTGACCGAGCCAGTCTTCGAAGAATTGTATCTATCCTGCCAGACCCTGACAGTCGCTTCCCGGATCTGCCTTCTGACATACGAGATTGGTACTCTGTCGTAGTCAGGTGCCGTATTTTTTGTTAAAGCCGCCCTTTTGGCCAGCTCGTCCGCTCTCTCATTGCCCGGTGTTCCAACATGGGCCCTCAACCAAAAGAACCGCACTGTCTTATTTTCCTCCCGGAGCTGTCGGATTCGACTCTTCATTTCCACGGCCAGAGGGTGAGTCACTGAGGGGCTCCTCAGCAGATCCAAAGATGACCTCGAGTCGCTCAAGATGTTGATGGAGCGTGACTTTGAGGTTTTTGCTATTTCCACTGCTCTGAAGAGTGCGTACATCTCGGATTGAAAGACAGTGTTGTGCGGCTCTAACCGGAAAGTGGAGTATCTTACTTCCCTGTCTTGGTCCCAACATGTGAGGGCGGCTCCAACTTTACCCTCTATCTTGCTTCCGTCGGTAAAGATAAGAGGCCCGACGATGCTGTGTTCCTCAAGGACTTCGGGGTTCAGACTCTCTAAGCGCTCGTACTCCGTTGTCATGAGTAGAGAAGGGTGGGGGTTTTGCATTGGTCCCACCTTGCGCTCCAGCTCTCTTCCCGGTGGATGAAGGTCCGTGCTGTAACCCTTTTTGGTCTCAAATAGTATGGCCGCCTCTCGAACACGAAGGTCTAACGGGAGCAAACCTGAGAGGACTAGTGCCGATGTAAGCGACACCGTTCTGTACGCCCTGCACATTTTCAGAGCAAATCCTCTCTGCAGTGAGTTTAGTTGCTTTCGTACCGTCAACTTCTCTGCTGCAGAGGACCATACGCTCGCTGCGTACAGAACAATGGGCTCTATCACCGCCAGATATATGGTCCGTACAATCTCTCCGTTCAGACCCCAAGTCACTCTCGCCGCGCGCGCAAGCTGTTTATAAATGTCCGCAGCTTTTTTGCATACTGCGGATACGTGCGCGTTGAAAGTGAGCTTCGAGTCCAAAATGAGCCCCAGCAGTTTTATTTGACCTACAAGCCTCAGTCGAGTGCCGGACATATGGATTATGGGGGTATCGTATTTCAGCTTTTTAGTGAGCACCATCGCGTTGGTCTTATGCGCGGCGAAGCTCAGTTTGTTATGTATACCCCACTCTTGTACGGCAGCTAAGGTGGTTTCGGCTGAGGCCTGTAGGTTGCCGGATTTTTGGCTGGAGAAGACGAGGACCACATCGTCCGCAAAGGCCTGGCAATACACTCCCATATCGCTGATCTTTCTCAGCAGCGAATCCAGTATGAGGTTCCAGAAGGTTGGCCCGCCAATGGATCCTTGGACGCAACCCTTCGTTGTCTCCTTCTCACTGGTCGCTCTGGCGTAATTAACAATGACCTTTCGATCCTGGAGGTATGAGGCGACCATAGCAAATAGGTTTCTCGGGCAATGCTTGTCCACCAGCTGTTTTTTGAGAGCCGGCCACCATGCATTATCGAAAGCGCCCTCTATGTCAAGCGATACCAGAAGTACTATCTTCTTAGAGTCCATTTCCTGCCTGATATGCCTGACGAGATCGTAGAGGGCGTCTTCCGTTCCCCTCTGTGGCATGAATCCGTACTGGCTTCGGTGCAGCGTAGGGAAGAGCCTCCACTGAAGTCTACCCACCATCATTTTCTCAACTGTCTTTCCTAGGATCGACAGGAGTCCGATAGGTCTATAGGACTTCGGGTGAGTGTAGTCTTCTTTGGCTGGTTTGCGGAGGATGCATACGTGGGCGACCTTCCACTGCTTGGGGAAGTAGGATAGCGATAGGCATTTGTTCGCCAGCGCTAGGAATAACTCCCTGTTGCAGTTTATTGCCGCCGCGCATATATCCGACGTTAACCCGTCTGGGCCTGGAGCTTTTTTGGGATTTTGGCTCAAAAGAACCTGTTCCAGCTCTGCGGCCGTAAACGGCGGGTCGTCGTCGGACAGATCTTCTAACTCCGCGGGAGTTCTGCCTTCTATGGCCTCTCGGATCTGTTTGTGATGGGCGGTTTCGGTCTCTACAGAGTCGTCAGGGTAGAACGTTTTTGCTAGGAGTTTAGCCGACTGTTCTGGTGACAGTGTTTCGCCTGATTCGTTCCTTAGCAATGCGTCCTCGTGTCTACGAGAGGTCTTCCTGATGACTCTGTAGATGCCGTCCCACACGCTTTCACGGTCCTGTGCCGTGCAGAAGTCTTTCCAGCTCTGGGTGGCTGCTTCTTCTGCTGCCTGTTTATATTTTTCCTTGGCCCGTACGTATTCTTCGATGACGCCAGCCCTTCTGCGGGGTGCAGCATTTCTGATGCGACGTTTTGCTCTTAGTTGCTCCCTTTTCAGGGAATCTAGCTCTACCGACCACCAGGGCGGTCGGGGGTCGCCTTTCCAAGGTTTTATCTTCGGGATGGTACTCTCGCACGTGCGGTGAATAATCGCGACGTATTTTGCGATTATTCCATCGAGATCGTCCTTGTTCGAGACATTTAGGACGGCTTCCAGAGTGACGCTTTCTTCCGCGAGGCCAGTTGTTAGGGTAGCGGAGAAATCTGTCCATCGCGCCTTTTTGGTGTTGTATCTGCGCGTCGAGATTGGGACCAATGGTTTTAAGGGCCCCTCAGTGCGCAGACTAAACGTTATGGCGTTGTGATCAGATGTGATCAGATTTCGTTCCACTTGCCAGGTTTCTAGTCTCGCGAGAAGGGACTGACTGGTTAGGGTCAAGTCCACGCAGCTCGAGTATAACCTGTCTCCTCTGTAGGTCTCGAATGTGGGCACATCGCCACTGTTATGAATGTGGAGGTCCATTTCGGTGATAAAACCGTGGAGTTGTGCTCCGCGATGGTCTTCCGAGCTGCTGCCCCACCAGTGACTCCAGGCATTAACGTCACCGGCCACTATGTGATGGTGTGTGGGAAACTTCGCGGTAGCCGTTCTCACCTGTCTGAGATATGGTTCCATATCTTGGTCCCTTGGTTCGAAGTAGACGGACAGTATGCCAAGCTCGAGTCGGCCGGCCTTTACGAAGACGGCGGCCACGTTCTCGGTGACAATTTGGGGGTCATGAATGACTTCCACGTTGTCACCGAACACGATAATCGCCGCCTTTACTGGTTTCTGGCGGCCCATGGTGCACTGGATGATCTTCGTGCCAGGGTATTGCCTCATTTCGCCCGTTCTTCCGGTATACGGTTCTTGTACTAGGGCGAAAGAGATCCCTTTTTTCTGGGCCACCTGAAGCAGTTCGCTCGTTGCCAACTTTGAGCGCTGCAGGTTTGCTTGTATAAAGCGCAAAGCGCATCCTGCACCGTCCGCCTCTCTGTTAGGGACCACAACTTTGGTCTCCGGGTCGCCCTTAGCAATATTGCACCCGTGATCTCGCTATGTTGTCCCATTTTATTCTCTCTGGGCACTCAGCGCTGTACGCGGTGTGTTCCAGGTCAGGACTGGATCTTTTAGCTCTGAGACAGTTTATACACTTGGGCAAGTCACTCTTCGCTTTCGAGGGACAGGTCCCCCCCGTGTGTTCTCCGGCGCAGTAGTTGCATGTGTTGTTGTCCTGTTTGCAAAGTGCCCTGGTATGTCCGAAGCCAAGGCACCTCATGCACTGGACGAGGGGGGACTGATCCTCGACCGTGCATCTACTGAATCCTACATAGATCTTGCCCTTGTCTATAAACTCTCTCCAGAGCGACGGGGAAAGCTCGATCACAGGGTGACATTCGTGGGGGTTTCGGGCGCGCTTCCTAAACCGCACCTTCATTTTAAGTGCCGCCTTGTCTACTCCTTCGAGGATATGACTATTTTGGGCCTTGATAAGGTCTACAATCTCCTCGTTGGTGTAATTTGACAGCACTCCCCGCACGCAGACCAGGGGGTCCTGGTTTGTGGGCTCCCGCACCGTCAGCTCTGTATTTTTCTGGACCTGGCCCCTGATCTTAACCATGTCCTCTTTTGAGGCGCACCTCACCACGACTTTCTGGTCGCGAGCCTTACGGACCCTTTCCATCCTCGCCCCAGACTTCTTTAAATCCAGCGAGTCTCTGATCTTGGTAAGCACTTGCTCGCTGGTCTCCTGCGGATTCCGGGACGAGATGATGAGAGTGTGGTTGGGTCTTTGTTCCACACTCTCTGTTTTTAGTCGGGCGGCGGCATGGGCGTAGGTTGTCGGCGCCAAAGGAGCTAATTTCGTGACTCCTTCTTTAATAGTATTGAGGGTCTGCTTGACCTCCTGAACCGCCATCTCCGTCTCCAGTGTTGGTTTTTTTGGGGATGCGGTGGTCCTGCTAGAATCCCTCAGGGTGCGCAGCTCCGAGGACATGATCTCGACCTTTTCATTTAAAACTTCGAATAGGGGGGCCAGATCTTGTTGTGGGTTTGGCTGTGTACTAGATGGTTGTGTATTTATTGACTTTATGTGCTGCTTGATCTCATCCAGATGGGTTCTCCATGCCGTGTCCTTGTTTACCTGTTGGCGGCTTTCGTCGTCCAAGGTCAGTGGGATGTCGTCAATTTTCGCAGTGAGGATGGTCTTGGTATGTGTTAGTTCGTCTTTCAGCTTCTCTAGGCCACTTGAGAGCGATCCTATTTTATTCCCCACTGCCTTAAGTAACTCCTGGACTTTACTGTCCGTCTGCGAAGTCACTTCACTGCCGTTCCTGATTGACGAGACCACCCTATGGAGCTCGCTCAGCTTTTCTTCTAATTTGACTTGCGTTTCCCAGATGTCACGGATCCGCCGGAAAGGCTCCACCGTCTCGTACTCCAGCCAAGAGCGGACGGCTCGAGTCTCCCTCAACGTCTCCACCAAGTCTGTCTGAGTTTTTTGCATCCCTGAGAGGAGCGTCTTTTTGAGTTCAGTGAGCTCTTTAGCATGAGCTCTTTCGACCCGCACCAATTCTTGGGCATGACGGGCGCGCTCCTTCTCGAGGCTGCACTTGTGTCGGCTGCGCGAGTCCGAGAGCGACAGGACCGTCTCGTAGAGGCCCTGCAGACTCTCATAGGCGATCATTTTCACCCCACGCTTCATATTGCCGCTACTTTCTAAAGCTTCCTTGCCGCGTTGTAGGAGGTCGTTGGCCACACCCGTGACCATGTCCATTTCTACTCCTGTTCCTCTCTTTGGGGTGGTGTAGAGGAGGGAGGTCCTCCTGCTGTTTTCGGAGGCTACAGAGCCCGCCGAGGACGTCTCACTGTCCTCCAGATCTGACAATGGGGGCTCCGAGGCTGTGTCGGTGTGGATGACAGTGAATTCCGCTACATTTTTAGGTTTTTCGCTTGATGTCGACGGCAGCGGTGCGGCAGGTGTACTAGTCCCGGTTACGTTTGCAAGCTTTTTCAGTACTTTTTTACGAAGCGAGACCGATGATTTTGAAATCACCGATGACGCTTCGGTTGTCTTTTTGTTGATGTGTGAAGACATCTTTGCTTGCACTTATGTACTAAAGATATACTATTATATAACTATACAACTAATAACTACTTTCAAAATATACAGCGATGATTACTTTTAAAACTAGATTTGATCAGTTGGACTCACGTGGCGAAAGGATGTGATGTGCCGATGATTCCGCAAGTGTCCCGTAGCTTAGTTGTTGCAGCTGTCTTTTCACGTGTTCTTCGCGCGGTCTTGATACAGTATTATCTTGATACAGTTTTACTTTATTTGAAGAAGCAGAGTCAGGTGCAGTTTGCAGTCTCGCGACGTCCGAGCCGCGACGCAACGTAAGTATTTTTTTTGTCGGTCACGCGCTTAAACTGGGTCGCGAGATTGATGCGCGCTTCGACTGTTTTATTTACCTTGTGTGAATTTTAAATAATTTATTATGTAACGTTCCTTCTATGTGTTTTTTCTCTGCTGTCCTTCCACTGAAGATGGTATGGATGGTGTCGTTGCAAGGGTCTTATCACCAACTCTCTGTTGATCTAACTCTCAATTTATTGCGACGATCCTTTCTGCTTGTATCAATGATTTAAAACTTGGGTCTTGTTACTCCGGTCCCCTTGGGGTTACGGGTTTGCCCGCAGGGTATGATATGAAAAGCACTTCCGAAAATCACTTGGCACACCCACTGTGGCGCTTGGTTCAAGATTCTATTTTTGCAGAATTTTTATTGAGGAGCCGATGTTGTTAGTGCGATGTATTGTATTGTGTATTAAAAAAATGTTTAGTTTAAAATGTTTGGAAATAGTTTTATTTGAAAAATTTAGTCTTAAAATGTTAAACTAAAGCTTTATACGTGTATTTTTACAGCATCTATGCGAAACTTCATCATCATTATCACTTCAGCCTATCTCAGTCCACTGCTGAACATAGGCCTACACAAGTTCGCGCCAAAAATGGCGTGAACTCATGTGTTTTGCCCATAGTCACGACGCTGGGCAGGCGGGTTGGTGACTGCAGGGCTGGCTTTGTCGCACCAAAGACGCTGCTGCCCGTCTTCGAGCTAGCTACCACAAACAAACATCAGTTTATTAGCTCAAAGACAAGAGGATAATTATGAAAAAAATCTTATTTTAGTATTATTTTAAAAAAATTATAAAATTTTATTTATGCGATAATTCAATGATATGTATTTACATTTGAAACACTTTTATTTAAATTAAAAAAAAATATATATATTATAAACTAACTTACGTAGATAACAATCGTTTTGTTTAATATCTTAAAGTAGAACTTTTACTTATTTTATTAAATGTATTTTTAAATTAAATAAAAATTGTTCTAATACTTTTATTTATTATTTCATATTGTGTGTTAATATTACTTTTGTTTTTTTTTGTTCCTTAAACTTTTGATATAATTATATTTACTATTCAAATTCGTGACTTTTAATAAATTAGCATCTTAGTTACTTCAGATTAGAATAATAGGATACAAATAAAACGGCAATTAGGCTCAGTGATGATTTATTGCCAGCAGATACCTTTAATGTTGAACTACCATCTTTATGCGTACCTAGAAATTTATTGATAAAGTTTTTTAATTTATTGTTTCATTAAAATAATATGATTATCACACCCACACGGTGCTCTGTTTCTATGGTAAAGAACATAATTCCTATATTTAAGGGGCTACACTACCTCAGCTCGAATTCAGATTTCACCCGTACTAAACACACATGAGAATTGAGAGCGCTTGGTTGTTCATCGCTCGAATTATACGTATTTCCTCTCCACAAACATTACCAATAGTTATTTTATTAAAAACGCAACATATAAAATGTTCTCCATACTTATTTCAATTACCATGCTTAATCTCAAGTCCATAACTTCTATATTTACTGAGATATTAAGGTTTTAATACAAAAATAGAGGTAACTTTGCGATTTTTTTGTATCGAGAAAATTTTATGGAATCGTGTTTTCAAAACATATAAAATATAGTTTATGTCCTGAACTTTACCATACATAAATTTAAAACTTAAATATTCAGTAGTTTGGAAGACATGGACATCCTGCCGAGTGGAAAATAAGCAATTTGAGGTAGCATACACTCTTAAGGTAAGAGCCACAAGTTGTACAAATAAAAATTTGAGCCGTCACGTGACGGCTTGCAGATGTGAAACATTTAATAAACATTTACATTATTTATAAATCTTTCTCATTTTTTGTCCTCAATTTTTTTAATTACTCTGTTTAGTTATGAATCGAATAAAATTTTAGTTAATAATATAAAGTTGTCATTAATTGATATAATTGTTATTTATTATTATTATTATTAGTACCTGGGTGACCGAGCTCGGCTCCGTATTTTTAGTAAATCGTGAAGGATTAGTAGTAGAAGAGAGAGTTAAAATGATTCGCTGCCGGTTTGGATGAAGTCTTTTTTAACCGACTTCAAAAAAGGAGGAGGTTACTCAATTCGGCCGGAGGAAACTCAATATATATATATTTTAAATGTATGTTCGGGGATAGCTTCGTCGTTTATGAAAAGATTTTGATAATTCTTTTTTTGTTGGAAAGGAGATATACCTGGTGTGGTACCATGATAAGGAAATCAGGATCTGATGATGGGATCCGAGAGAAATCGAGGGAAACTTTCGAAAATCCGCATAAATTTTTACTGGGTGTACCGATTGTGATGATTTTTAACCTAATCGAATGCCGATGTTTATCATGTTTATCATATTTCATCGAGATCTAATTACAACTTATGGAGTAATCTTTGATAATGCGTATTTCTTGATTATTTTTTCGTGTACCTAATTGTATTACTTGTCGATGTAATTGAAGTCGATTTTTTTTCGTTTGCCTGCAAACACAATTATTAATAATGAATTAACGCAAAATAAAAATAAAAAATAACAATAAATTAAAAATTGATACAAAATACACAATTACAAGATTGAGAGTAATTGCTTCTCAAAAACTGATAGGCGCTCCAACAAATCGTGTTTTTTTTGAAAATCATATTTAAATTACATATTTATAAAATATAAATAATATTTTTTTACCGACAATAATAAAAATTTAAATAAATATGAAAAATCAAAAATAAAAAATAATTAAAACATAATAATGATAAAATATTAATAATATTTTTCGATTTTACCGACATAATAATAAAAAATAAGAACTGCCTATTTAAATAAAAAATAACGAGTGCAATTAGAAAAAAAAAAGAAAAAATAATTGATCTGGGACATGGGGATTCGAACCACGATCTTCTTGGTTGATCCCGACCGGCCGATTTCCCACCGAGCTATTGCAACTAAATCGACAAACGCGAAATTTACCTTCGTATTCTAACGATATTTTTTCACTTCCTAAAAACAGGGATAAAACGACATTTTCTAAAAATGAATCCTAGCTAGGTGGATGAATCTCCCCCGAAGCCTCCTATGTACTAAATTTTATGAAAATCGTTGGAGCCGTTTCCGAGATTCAGATTCTATATATATATATTTTTAGGAGAAACAACCTTATTTATTTAAAAAAAAAAGACAGAAAACCGAACACTTAACTTTTATTTATTACTAATTTTTACAAACACAACAATTATCACGAAATTAACCTTAACCACGAACTTAATCGAAAATAATGACCGAGAATTACAATTTACGTTAACCAAGCAAACAACTGTTACTTTGAATATAAAAATGATCAACGCACTCGTCATGAAACAACGACCTATCGTTCCGAAAGCCGAGAAGCAAAAGAGCCCTCTGAACGGGTAGGGACTGCTTTTATAGACGTTGTTGCATGACGTTACAAAACGTATTAGCGGGTAGGGAACTATTTTTATTAACACTGTTGCACGACGTCACGAAACGTATTAAAATAATCGAGATTATGCTAACACGGCCTCTCCTGACCGTGCGCCGTCCCCGGTGCACATTTTCACCACGAACGCCGTCGGTGGACGCTGATAAGGACTCGAGCTCGCCGTCTCCAGGGACAACTCCTGGGGAAGCAGTAGCGGGAGCCGTCGAAGGCCCAAGCTGAGCATTGTCACATTCATCGTCTGTAGCAGGCTTATGTGATCAACGGACAGAGGCAGTATTACGCGATATCCACTATGTGATCAACGGACAGAGGCAGTATTACGCGATATCCACTATGTGATCAACGGACAGAGGCAGTATTACGCGATATCCATCATGTGATCCAGGGACAGAGGCAGTATTACGCGATATCCACTATGTGATCCAGGGACAGAGGCAGTATTACGCGATATCCACTATGTAATCAACGGACAGAGGCAGTATTACGCGATATCCATCATGTGATCCAGGGACAGAGGCAGTATTACGCGATATCCACTATGTAATCAACGGACAAAGGCAGTATTACGCGATATCCATCATGTGATCCAGGGACAGAGGCAGTATTACGCGATATCCACTATGTGATCCAGGGACAGAGGCAGTATTACGCGATATCCACTATGTAATCAACGGACAGAGGCAGTATTACGCGATATCCATCAGGTGATCCAGGGACAGAGGCAGTATTACGCGATATCCCTTGGGCAGAGGCTGTATTACGCAATACCCATCACACAACATTTACTTTATCTTACGGGCAGAGGCAGTATTACGCGATACCCATGATGTCATCCAGGGACAGAGGCAGTATTACGCGATATACCTTGGGCAGAGGCTGTATTACGCAATACCCATCACACAACATTTACTTTACCTTACGGGCAGAGGCAGTATTACGCGATACCCACTATGTGATCCAGGGACAGAGGCAGTATTACGCGATATCCCTTGGGCAGAGGCAGTATTACGCAATACCCGTCACACAACATTTACTTTGCCTTACGGGCAGAGGCAGTATTACGCGATACCCACTATGTGATCCAGGGACAGAGGCAGTATTACGCGATATCCCTTGGGCAGAGGCAGTATTACGCAATACCCATCACAAGAAGCAGACAGAGGCAGTATTACGCTTGTCTCAAATAACAAAACGGTCATTTTGTCACGTCGTGCCAGCAACGTGCAGGTGCCATCGCACGTGTACAGCTCCGCACCACACCGCACCCACATACGGAGCCACCACACGCATGACTACGCCGACACGCGTGACCACACGTAAAGGCATCTCACATACCACACTATTCATGTACATTGCTGTAAAATACGGCAATTGGTTAGCTTGCTAATTCATGAAAAATATAGCAGTGTAAATATAGTACTGTGTGGCTACGGTACTAAGGAACATAGCCACCGCCTCTCTTCCCGCGGGTGTCGTAAGAGGCGTCCAAGGGACAACACAGTTCCGCCACCACCATGGAACCCAAAAAGCCGACCGGCGGCAGGACAACCACCCAACCGCTGGCCCCGAAATACACAGGCCGAAGATGGGCAGCAGCGCCCCCGGCGTAACAAAGCCAGCTTCGCGGCCACGAACCCAGCCAGCGTGGCCACCACGGGCAAAACACACGAGTTCACGCCACGCTTGGCGAAAACTTGTGGAGGCCCATGTCCAGCAGTGGACTGTATAGGCTGTAATGATATTGATAGCAGAGGCTTCACGCTTGCTTACCCGTACTGCTACCATGGCGGTGTATACCAACCGCTATCGAAGAATACGAAGACCGTGTCCGGCGTCCACTCGCCGAGCCACTGAACCATGTGTTCAGAGGCTGCTCGTATCGTCTTACCATAGGAGCCTGCCAGCAACTTCAACTCGTATCGGTTATGCGGGAGTGCGCTAAGCACACTGTAAGTGCTTGCTAGATTTTAATCACAAAGACAAGGTCCTCTACAGCAAAGATTCGCCGTTTCTTAATAACTTGGCAATACAGATATAGCCTGTAAGACCTAGAAATTGGTTAACCTGTCTTGCATTGGTAGGCTTCGGTGACTGAATAAGTGCCTCAATTTTACTAAAGCTCGGCCTCACCTGACCTTGGTAAATTAATCAACCAAGATATTCTACCTGTTTCTAAAAAGATACTCGACTTAAAGCTGCTTCACGTTCTATCCTGCATCACACAATCATTTAACCACGACTGCGCTTCATCCCGTAAACAACTACCCACACGACCTAAACTCGCGACAGAAATTAAACGACGAACGATCATTACTGGTCCTCTCGTTTAATCAAATTTTGGCATCGCCCTTAAAACAATTAGCGACTCGCGATAAGCCCTCTAAATCTTTTCTATAACACGTCTACTTCACGTCTACTTCACGTCTACTTCACGTCTACTTCACTATAAAACGCTCTAAAATTGTGCAGAGCTGTATAAATTTGAGACAAAACTCTGCGGCCATCGTGGACGCATTGTTCTCCACTACAAGTACGTTACCAGTTTCGTACGTCAGTTTGTAACAAATTTCGTAATGAGTTGATTGTCGATTGCTCGATAGCAGACAGACGAGTCATAATCGCATCTATCGTACGATTATTCGAACTACTACATCTGCGCAAACGAGATCTACCAGAAAGTAACGAATACTCACTGCTACTGCGTGATAACCGTTCGCGATTCTCCGAACACAGCCTGCGTGGTCGCAGGGAACGTTCATTAAGTTGACACGGCGCCCACTCGCGACGATTGCACACACCTGGGATAACCTTTCATCGTCAGATTCACTTCGCGATCTATGACGACGGCGATTTACCCGTGACGGCCTATTGCGCGTTTGTTCGTTCCTTATAGATTTACCGCGGGACTGCCTATTTTCACGGCTAGGAGTCCTACCTGATCGACTATGTGAACACGAACCGCACGATCGTGAATGCGGCATGACGATTCCAAATTAACGGCTGTTTGCTTATGAAGTGGTGTCGTAAGGAGCAATCCCACTTCTGATTTTAGGAGAAACAAACTTATTTATTTAAAAAAAAAAGACAGAAAACCGAACACTTAACTTTTATTTATTACTAATTTTTACAAACACAACAATTATCACGAAATTAACCTTAACCACGAACTTAATCGAAAATAATGACCGAGAATTACAATTTACGTTAACCAAGCAAACAACTGTTACTTTGAATATAAAAATGATCAACGCACTCGTCATGAAACAACGACCTATCGTTCCGAAAGCCGAGAAGCAAAAGAGCCCTCTGAACGGGTAGGGACTGCTTTTATAGACGTTGTTGCATGACGTTACAAAACGTATTAGCGGGTAGGGAACTATTTTTATTAACACTGTTGCACGACGTCACGAAACGTATTAAAATAATCGAGATTATTTATTTATTTATTTATTTATTGGTTTACCAGCAGTTATTACACTAAAACATTCATTACGAAACGGAACATACATTATACTTAATCTAAGTGCACAACTCATGTAGGTAAACACCGCATGCATATAGGTAAATACAATTCAGTAAACAGTTATATATCAGATCAGTTATCCAAAACAGTGATTAAACTAATACTACAAAACTGATGGCAAATCAAAAGCAAGATTGTGGACTTGGCTCCTAAAATGCAGAAATGTTGAGCCAAATATATCAATGTGTTTGCTGTAGCGATTGTGTATCTTACTTAGTCGCGAAACTGGCGAGTTAGTGCCCAAAACTGATCTTCGAAAAGGGGGATACAGGAGCATAATGGGTTTTCTAGGATATTTGCGAGGGACGGTGAAATTAAATTTTGACAGCAATTCAGAACAGTCAATACCGTTACTCAACAATTTAAACAGAAATAACAAATCGGATAAGTTCCTACGCCTCTCTAATGAATCCATTTTGAAATATTTCAGGCGTTTTAAATAGCTAGGTTGTTTTTTAGCAACACCGGTAGAGTACGCTAGATGATGTACAAATCGCTTTTGGATTCGCTCGATTCTTAGGCTATGTGTTGCATAATGAGGCCGCCAAGCTACGACGCAATACTCAAGTATGCTTCTTACAAGACCATTATACAGCAAAATTTTAGTATTTGGAGACCGGAATGATTTTAGGTTTCTAATAAGAAATCCCAACATTTTAGAAGCTTTCTTCACAATATTATCAATATGAGGAACAAAAGTTAGCTTGGAATCAATCATTACACCCAGATCTCTAACAGTATCTACGCGACTGAGACTTATGTCGTTGATATTATAACTATACTGTATCTTATTTAGTTTACGGGTAAAAGTTATTTGAGAGCATTTTTTAACATTTAGTTGCATACCATTAATTCTGCACCATTCAGAAAGTCTTTCAATATCACTTTGAAGTAACATTGCATCTGTATTGGATTTTATTACACGAGATATTTTTAAGTCATCTGCGAATAAGTATGGAGTAGAATATAGGAAGCAACTCGGGAGGTCATTAATAAAAATATTAAACAAAATAGGTCCCAAATGCGATCCTTGTGGAACACCTGAAGTAATAGTAAATTATGCTAACAATATATATACAAGAATTGCTCGTTTATTAGTATGAGAAAAACGAATGGACGCAATGAAATAATTCAACAATGCCATGAAAATAAATAAATAGTAGTTATCTGTTTAAATAACGCACTCTACTATTGCCACACGTTTTTATGTGTTAATAGTATAGAATTTGAATTAAATGTAAAAAAAAAATCGTTTCTTAACAAACGAAGGATCTAAAGTTTGTCAAAACTTAATAAGTTACCGAGTAATTTATACTCAATACAAAAGATGAGTTACCAAATCCCTTAACGATAGTTTGGTAGCCTTTATCTTATCTCAGTGAAAGATGTTCAAGCAGTCCAATAAATTTATGGGCACTCGAAATTAGTTTCGAAGTAGACAATGTCCCATATTAAGATTTCTGCGTCAATATTTTACGTTTACTTTTATAACATAACTATAGTGGAGAAATAGTACAAAAATAACCACTAATACGGAAAAAAACAAGCTTTACAATTTAGCGTAAGGTGTGTTTAGCGCACCGTGTATTATATTCCTTCGATACTTTCATAAACAACGGATATTTTACTATCAATCGAACATTGAAAAAACCTAAGCAAACTACTATCAGTTGAATTTATTTGGGTTATTAGTTTGTCTCCACCTAGTTATAACTTAGCTTAAACTCGATCCATAGCATTACTAAGATTTAAAAAGAGTAAGCTAAAAGCAACCACGTAATATATATCAAAAATAAAATATATTCATTTCTGTAATAAACTTTTCAAGGATCTTTAAAATCTTTGATCTCAGAAGCGTAAGGAAATTTTTGTCTGGTCTGAGATTATTATAAGTGTAATTCAGAGTAACGACAATTATAATACTACGATTTTGAAATTTGAATTGTAATGTATTTATAATGAATATTTTAATTATGTAAATGGTTTATGTTTCCCATGGACGATAAAAGTGTTGAGGATATAATTGGAGAGATAAAAACTTAAGGCAAAATTTAATGCGCATAAAATGTGTGTAACAAGTGCGTCAGCCTAAAAAAAAAAAAACAAAAATATAAACTAATTATTTTTAATTGCCCACTTTAGATAAAACATGAGTATATTGTACCACTGTAACTTAAGCTTTCATTGTTGTGAAAGAGGCCAGAATAAGCGTATAATTATTACGCAGTGAACTAATATTTTTATTTTATTTTATTTGTTGTTTGATATCTTTATTTACTTCTATTCATATTTATATTGATTTACTAACATTAGATATAAGTTGTTTTTGTAATACTAACATTAAGATATGGACTACTTATGTCTGAAACAAAATAAATAAATAAAATAAAATAAATAAATAATATGCGGTTTCAACGCGTAACAATGCGCCTCATTGTTGTAGCTTGTGCGAGTATCGTACCTGTATAGTCATGTAAAAAATTATACATCATCTCTTGATATTTCTTTGTTTATTTTCTATGTGGATTATGAATTATTAATTAGCGTTGTCATGCCCTGTAAAAATTATTTCCATAATATAATATAATATAATAATTCATAGCAACAAATAAAAACTATATGTTAAAGTGTTTGTTGATATACATATGCTATGAACATTTCTCTATGTCGCAATGCCTGCTTATTGCAATCCTCTGCTGAACAAAAGCCTTCCCAAGTTCCGCCAAACATTCGCGTTAAACATCATCCGAACAAGTTTTCAAGTAATAGTGTCGTTATCCTATGAATATGACTGCCGCCTATGAATATTTTGTTTATAAACAATAAAATAAAAACATAAACGCTAAAACTAGCTTATTATTATTTGTTTTTCCTACTTTATGTTCATTTTTAACCGACTTCAAAAAAGGAGGAGGTTACTTAATTCGACCGTATATATATTTTTAACGTATGTTCGGGGATAACTCCATCGTTTATGAACCGATTTTAATAATTCTTTTTTGTTGGAAAGAAGATATCCCTAGTTTGATACCATGATAAGGGAATCAGGATCTGATGATGGAATCCCAGAGAAATCGAGGAAAACTCTCGAAAATTCGCACAACTTTTTACTGGGTGTGTTGATTTTGATGATTTTTAATTTAATCGAAAGCCGATATTTATCATGTGGTCACATTTAAATTTCATTGAGATCTGATTACAACTTTTGGAGTAATCTTTGATGATGCGTATTTACTTGACTAGTTTTTCGTCAACCTACGTTGTACTTGTCGATGTAATTGAAGTCGGTTTTTCTTCATTTGCCTGCAAACACAATTATTTCTCTATTTATTCCAAATATTCACATGTATAACCGATGTTTTGTATAGTTTAATAAGATTCCGGCTGCGGTTCAATCTCTGCCCTTATTGAAGTTTAAAAAAATTATCAAGTGAACTTATGTAGTAAGCCTTATTATAACATCAATAAATACCATAATGATGAAAAGACATGGGATTGAATAAAGCTCGACCAGACTATGCTCTATGACCCGCCCTGTAAATAGATATAGTTATAAATATTGTAAGCAGCTGATTGGCTGTCTCGTGTTTGTTTTGACCATTTCATGGTAATACTGTTGCGTTTTCAGTCTTCTATATGACTTTAAATTGTAAAGAGTACCGAGAAATATTTACCTCCTTTTTTTCTCGGCCACACTAGGTACATTATTTTATTTTATTCATTGTAATCTTTAATGAAGCTGAGGATATAATAGGACGGTAATATTTAGCGAGATTATTAGGATTTAATGTTAATTAAATATTGTGACTAAGTTAAAGTTCCTGGATAACACTCGGTACGTTACCTGAGTTTGTAATGTACACTAGATAAATTACCTAAGTTTGTAATGTAGTGTTAAGATGTAAGTTTTTATGATATTTTTGCTGCCTTAACTTTCTTTTTTTTGTTGAGTTTTTTTTGTGAAAGATTTTTTTGACGTTCATTAAGTGTGTGTAATATACCTTATGGCAAAAAATATTTTCATTTCATTTTTGTTGCGTTTATACTTTTAAATAAAACTGCTGATGACTTCGGATTCCTTTTATTGTAACGTGGACGCGACATTTACTATTAACGGTCTGACAGTTAAGTGTGGGAGAGGGACGGCGGACAGTTGACAAGACATAGACTATATACAATATTTTTATACTATGTAACATCTCCCTTTTTAAAGAAAACAAACTTAAGTACATTTTTTTTTTTTTTTTTTTAACATCTCCCTTTTTAAAGAAAACAAACTTAGGTAAGTACATTTTTTTTTAAACATCTCCCTTTTTAAAGAAAACAAACTTAAGTACATTTTTTTTTTTAACATCTCCCTTTTTAAAGAACACAAACTTAGGTAAGTACATTTTTTTTTTTTTTTTTTTTAACAATTTTACAAACACATTTAAGGCTACTTTAATTTTCAAAAGTTGTCGTTTCCGAACGCTATTACATGACTTACACTATTTTGTGACATCTGTCATATGTCATGTGACAATTTTCCTGTCAATGTCAAATGATCAAAATGAAATGTAAACAACTTCAGGACATATGAAAAATACAATTAAACAAATTAACCTATTTTAAACTACATTAATTAAAATTACACTTACACACAAATATTTCACTAAATACAATAAACAACAAGTTTATGTTACAAACCCATACCTATTGACTGGTTTATAAACACGTCCATATCGAGATCGTGCCTTTGAATGCTGATGTATTTGTGGATCTGATACAGTGTTTCCATTTTTAGATACTGGCTGAGACTGTGTTGTGTGCTGATAAGACTGTGTTGTGTGCTGTTCAGAGTTTGGTGTATGCACCGACTGTTTCAGGATAAACTGACGGTTTCTCCTGAACCTACCTTTTTCACTATCAATGATATAGCTTCTAGGTGTGGGACCTACTTGAGAAATCACTCCGGGCAACCAATTTTTATCTTCAGGTTTGTGTTTGAAGAAGACTTTTTCACCTATAGCTAATGGTTTTAATATTTTTGTATGTTTATTGTAATAAAATTTAGAATAAGACTTCTGTCTTTCATTTCTTTCCTGTACCTTTTTAACATCACAAAGCCTAGGTTTTAAATTATATTTTACTGTAGGAATGATTGTACGTAGCTTTCTAGACATACTTAACTCAGCAGGTGAGTATTGACTTAGTTTAGGGGTATTTCTGTATAGTAATAATGCTAAATACATATCTGACATATCTGTTTTACACTTTCTTAACATGTTTTTAATGGTTCCAATAGACCTTTCAACTAGACCATTGGACCTACTTAAATATGGACTTGTAGTTATATGTTCTATATCCCATTCCTTAGTAAATAAACTAAATTCCTTACTATTGTACGGAGGACCGTTGTCCGAGATCAAAATCCGGCAGATACCATGTCTTGCCAGTATTGACTTTATTTGTGTTATCACTATACTAGCTGTGTAACCTGACTTTAACATGGCCAGCTCTATATATTTTGAGTAATAGTCTACGACAATTAGGTATTTTGTTCTTTCAAACTCAAAAATATCTACACCAACTTTGTACCATGGTATGTTTTCATACTCATGTTGGATAATAGGCTCTTTACTATTATTTCTACGATAAGATAGACAAATATTACATTGACTTACATACTTTTCTATATCAGTATGCATATTTGGCCAGTAAACTGTAGTTTTAGCTAGACGAATAGATGCATTCACTCCTTGATGACCAGAATGAATTATTTGTAATATATAATCTCTCATTGACTCGGGTATTATAATGCAATTAGACTTGAATACTATATTATCAATTACATATAATTGATCTTTTAGATTAAAATAACATTTGACTGACTGACTGACTGATCTTTTATGCTCAGGCCACCCATTTAAACAATATTGTATAATTTTACTCAAAGTTTGGTCTTTGACAGTATGCTCTTGTAACTCTTTTAACTTTTCAGGACTGACTGTTAAATTTGACATTATTAAATTGATATGTAGATCTATGTCTTGATCTACTTCTGACAAACAAGTTTCATTCAACGCTGCTCGGGACAGTGTATCTGCAATGTATAGGTACTTGCCTGGTTTATATACTACATTTAAATCATATGGCTGCAATCTTAACATAATTCTTTGCAATCTTGGAGGTATATCATATAATGATTTTTTGAATAATGTTATAAGGGGTTTGTGGTCGGTTTCCACTGTTACCCACTGACCATATATGTACTGATGGTACTTGGTACAACCAAAAAGTACTGCAAGCAATTCTTTTTCTATTTGTGAGTATGATTGCTGACATTTTGTTAGTGATGCTGATGCATATGCAATTGGTTGCTTGTCATGTGACAAAACTGCACCCATAGCATCTTTTGATGAATCTACAGACAAAATTAGTTCTCTGTTTGGATCATAATATGTTAAGACTGGCGTAGAACTAATTATCTTTTTAATGTTATTAAATTGGGCTTCATGGTGATCTGACCAACACCATACAGTATCTTTCGACAAAAGAGCTCTTAAATGACTAATTTCCTGTGACAAATTTTTTATAAACGGACCAAGATAGTTGACCATACCTAGAAATCTTTGTAACTCTGTAATATTCTTTGGACTCTGCATATTGCAAATAGCTTCTACTTTTGACTTATCGACTTGTACTCCTGCCTTACTGAATATATGACCTAAATATTTTACTTGTTCTTGACAAAAAACTGATTTTTCTTTGTTAAATCTTAAATTAATTTGACGTGCCCTTTGTAAAACTTTTTGTAACCGTTCATTATGCTCTTCTATAGTCCTACCATAAATAAGAAAATCATCCATCATAATTTTGACACCATCAATATCACCAAATCTTTTTACCATTTCTCTGTGAAATATCTCTGGAGCTGCATTGATACCGAAAGGTAATCTAGTGAACCTATACCGTCCAAAGGGTGTAATAAATGTACATAGCTTTGAAGAAGCTTCTGTTAATTTTAACATCCAATACCCTTTATTGGCATCTAATGTTGTGAAATATTGAGCTCCGGTAAGACTTGATTTAATTTCATCTAGAGTTGGAAATTGAAAATGAGATCTTAATATTGACTGATTAAGTTTTCTAGGGTCAATACACAAACGTAATTTACCATTCCTTTTTGAAGTTAAGACTAATGCACTTACCCATTCCGTGGGCTCTTCGACTCTTTGAATAACTCCACTCTGCTCCATGGCTTCCAGCTCTTGCTTTAGTGGTTGTTGTAGTTGGAATGGTACCCTTCTACACGCCTCTATAAACGGGGTTGCATTGGGTTTCAAGGTTAACTCACAGTAAAAATCTGTAAGACAACCTAGCCCTTCAAATAAGTCTGCATTTGACTCAACTATGTCTTGACAGTTTATCTGGAAGGACACACTATTAACTTTTTTTACTAGATTTAATGACCTACATGTGTCTCTGCCTATTATATTTTGGCATTTTATGTCTACTATATGAAATTTAACTGTATAACATTTATTTTTGAATGTAATTGGCAACTGACATTGACCTACTAGAGGTATAACCTCTCCACTGAATGTAGATAGTTTATTGGGACTTCTGCAAATAGTATCATGCGACATGTTTAGTGTGTTAAATGTGTGTATGGATATTACGTTTGTGTCTGCACCTGTATCTAGGATAAAATTCACATTAACATGGTTAATCAATATATCAACATTCCATGGCTTTGACTCATTATTTTGAATACAATAAATATACCCGACATACAAAGAATTATTATTATTATTTTCTAACATATTTGTCTCTTCAAATTGGACACGTTTAATTAGTTTAGACCTACAGAAATTAGCAAAATGGTTGAATTTTTTACATTTTCGACACTGAGCACCTTTTGCAGGACACTTGTACCTGTGCACTTGTCCACACCTATCACATGTGTTCCTTGATCTTGATGTATTTGATGCTGAACGTCGGTACCTTGTTGTGCTCCTTGGTATTGCTGCTTCACGACGGGATGGGGATCTCGAGACTCTTCCTATAAAGTGTAGTGATGCATCCTCCAATGCTTTAGTTTGCTGCTTGGTTGCTTCACACCTTTTGGCTATATTGACAGCATCATCTAGCGTCTTGGGTTTCTCTATCAAAATTCTTTCTTTATAGTATGGATTGTTACAGTTCCAGCTGAAAATATCTTTTAATAAATCCTCCCTGAGTGCTCCAAACTCACAAGAGTGACTGATGTTCTTTATATCTGTGACATATGCGTCGATTGACTCATTTGGTGCCTGTTTCCTACTAAAAAGTTTGTGACGCTCGACTGTAATGTTAATCTTAGGTGTGAAATAATTGTCAAATTTATTGCATAGCTCATCGAAAGACAAGTTGTCCAGGTCTAGGTCAAAAGAATAATAGATCTCGAGTGCATCCGACCCTATGAAATTAAGGAGAATCGCTACCTTTCTACCGTCTGATTCATTGTCTAAATTGTTGGCTCTTAGGTAGACTTTTAGCTTAGTAAGCCACTTCCTCCAAGCTAAAGGTAAGTTATTGGATGTTAAGTCGATCGGCGCAAATGTACTTGTTATCGGCAACATGTCTGACTTACTTGTTTTAATTCGCGGCTGCGTGTTGACAAATTTTCCTGTTTTCGACATATTCTATTCTCACAGCACTTCTGACACCATGTTGCGTTTATACTTTTAAATAAAACTGCTGATGACTTCGGATTCCTTTTATTGTAACGTGGACGCGACATTTACTATTAACGGTCTGACAGTTAAGTGTGGGAGAGGGACGGCGGACAGTTGACAAGACATAGACTATATACAATATTTTTATACTATGTAACAATTTTATTTACTGCTGTTACGGTAGCACAGAATATAGCCACCCCCTCTTCTCGTGGGGGTCGTAATAGGCGACTAAGGAATAACATAGTTCCACTACCACCTTTGAACTTAAAAAGCCAACCGATGGCGGAATAACCAGCCAACTACTGGCTTTCAAATACACAGGCCGAAGATGGGCAGCAGCGTCTTTGGTGCGACAAAGTCAGCCCTGCGGTCACTTACCCGCCTACTCAGAGTGGTGACTATGGGCAACACACACGCTATTTTTGGCGCGAACTTGTGGAGGCCTATGTTCAGCAATGGACTGCGATAGGCTGATGCATGTGTATTTTATTTCATTTCATTTTAATGGCATCTTATTATAATAGTTTACTTGTATCTTTTATACTTTACGTTCTAGGAACACAGTGCATTGTTAAACTGTTCAGTGTTGATTGTTTTTGCTGCTCTGCTTATCACATAAAATGCATTTTTTTGTAATTAAAAAATAATAAATAAATATTAATTACTTATCCATTAAAAAACACAATTCTGTTATATTAAGAAAATGTTTTGCTTGCGTTCCACAAAATTGTACAATAGTTTTAATGTTTAAAAATAAATGTAACTTATTTTTTATTTTGTAGTGAAAATTATGCTCAAAGATTCCATCACATACAAACATACATACGTACAATAAAAGCGTGGTAAAAAGAATGACTATTCCGCGCGGTGCGAAACCACGAACTTAGCCACGCGAAGTGCGCGGTAAACACCTAGTAAGGAATAAACAAGGCAAAAATGCAACTAGCCTGAAAAAGTATCTGCCTCCGTTGTGCTGTGTCGAGTGCCCGAGTGATAAGTCCAAAACTGCAGGCATGCGCAGATCGCGTGCTAGCTTTATCTCTCTTACTTCCTTACAGAGGATCCACGAAATAATTTATTAATCCTGGCGGTCCTAATAAGGGTATTGGGAAACTGTTATTGAATTATTGCATTGTCATCGGTCCTTGATATACGATACGTGTGCAAAGTTTCAAATTAATCAAACTTCTGGAAATCGGTGAAAATTACGTTCAAATATTCCATTATATATACAACAACCCAAGCTAATAAAAGCGTGGTAAAAAGTTATCTTACCTATTGTACATAGTTTTATGTTATGTATAAATGTTTACTTTGTAGTTTTATTATATAAAATTTGATAATTATTTTCTGAGCTACATATATGATGTTAATGTTTATAGTGATTATTAAAACCATTAGACTATCTTTAAAAGTCATTTTATTGTTTTTATCACATTTTTATAATTTGCTACATTACGTTAAAACCATTTAATTACTACTGCCCTACTACTATTTACACAGATATTCTTAAATTAGAGCTTCATTTTAACTAGCCGCTATTGATATTAGGTTTTAAATAACACCGTCTACAATATTTATGTAAAATATAAAAATAACATTATATAAACTGCATTATAATAGTTGTTGTTATATATTGTTAATATTTTTATCTATACACACAAAAATTTTGTGTTGGTATGTTATAAATAACTATATAGCTATATTTCAAGGTACATTCTAAAGCTAAAACATAATCATATCATAAGAAATCCAAAAACAATTAATGAATGTTGTTCTGTATGTAAATATATAATTTCATTTTAAAATTAATCAGTTTTATAATTGTGGTAGCCCTGTTTTAAATATGTTATAATATAATAAATAAATTGATCCCATAGTTTAAATAACCCAATATTATATACACAATATGAATGAAATTGTATTAACAAATAAAAACCAGTCCGTAAGTAAAAAACGTGAATTCAGCTAAGAATATTGAAAGGGTTTCTGACTACCACTGTCAGTAAACGTTTCGATTCTTGCTCGAAGTCTATATAAAACATATTTTTAATTAACTTTTTCTGGTTCAACATTTGGGGAGCGGTCTATGCGAGTTCCATCGCCCAGTCTTTGCGACATAGACTTGATCATAGCTGGCGTAGCTGCTTTTAAGTCGTATGCCCAACCGATCTTACTAAAAAAATCGATAGTGAGCCTGGTCAAATTGAAGTAGTCAAATTGTTCTCCCGATCTATAATCGTATGGAAACGCATGATGGAAATTATGGGTACCTTCGCCGAATGTTAAAAGTGATACGAATTTGTTTTGTGTGGGTACTATTTCTCTGAAAAAAAAAACAGTAAAATAAATATGGTAATAATCAATATTAACAAAAAAATAAACGAACTATATAAAAAAAACTATATAAATTAGTTATAGACAATTAACCACACTTAATAATTAAAAAAAAAGTTTAAAATTCGAATTAATTTTGTTTTTGAAATATTGTTCTGTCAACAACGGAATGTTCGATGTTATAAATAATAAAATAATTAAGACTTTCATGTTAAAAACGTTAATTTTAAATACATGCAGAATTCAGGAATAATATCAATAAGGCTCATAATATTTACTTGTTGTAAGGCCTAGTTCCAAACGTATGTGCTAGGCTGTTAACCGTTAGTTCAGTGTGGAACACAGACAAAAATCGTATAAACCATTGCCACGCTATAGTACATTGCCAGGTTTCACCCAAAATATAAACGTTAATGTAGAATGGTAAAATATAGCAGAATAGCAGTTTAAAATATGTGAAATACCTGAAATAAAGAAAAAATACACAGGTAAATTATTTTAAATTTGTACGTCACATTAATCGCTGTATCAAATATTACATTCTGTGTGTACTTTTAATATACATAGATCACCATCTCAATCGTCGTCAATAAAATCTTTCTTTTCATTTCAACAGTCATTAATATGTACAATACCAATAATACCAAACTATTGTATGTGATTTGATAAAAATTACCTACTTGTTAAAAAATCGTAACAGTGGATCATCGGTTATGTCGCTCATGTCTATCTGTTTACCACGACTTAATACTAGCTCGTTTTTCTTTGTCAATAGCCATCCGATGTGAGAAAAAAACAAGCCACGATTGGCATTGTGTGGGTCAGCTTCTGTATCGCTGTACTTATGGTGAACGCGGTGGTCGAGAACCCATTGATATATGGAATTCTTAAAACACAAATTGTTAACATCTTCAATGATATCTAATATAATGACGAATCAATAATATCTAGACATGTTTATTCATATACTCTTATTATAAATTTTTACTAGATAAATCGCTAATTAAGTAAGTCAGTCATTAAACTTTGGATATGAAAAATATTTATGTTTAAAAATTAAATGTAGATTAAGTAGTAAATAAAAAAATAAAAAAAAGTATTTAAATATAAAAATTAGCGAAATATGGTACAAAAATAATATGGCTTTATAGATTAAAAGGGTTTGTTACCTGTCCCGCACTTGCATAGGCAGCAAGTAAAATTAAGTGGAGAGGTAAGTTTACTTTAAATGCTCTGTGTGACCAAACTTTATGAACTCCTGCCGTAAGACCAAAACCAGCGAACATGTACATGGCTAGAGCTGAAATTAATATGTGTAAATTATAGATATTATTTGTAAACTAAAAAAAGTAATGCAAGTTAAACGTTTGTTATTCTCGTCAATGTCATTCAACACATACCCCTAAAAAGTTTAATCTTTTTTTTAGATTTTTTTTAAATGAGTTAGGGAACAGCAGAGAACATCCTGTTCATAATATGGAGTAACCCGACTGGGGAAGTACCTCAACATTGCAGAAGATCACAGCTAAACAGCACTGCTTTCCAGCAGATTTGTGTTTCTGTAGTGAGTAAGATGTCCAGAGATCCTGAAGGGATTGGAGTAGGATCAGCAAGGCGTTTACGATGTTTCAGGTGTTGCAGGCATCTATAGGCTACGGTAATCGCTTACCGTTAGGTGGACCGGACTGTAAGCTAGCTTTCCGACTTAGTTGTATAAAAAAAAATAGTAACTAGGTATTACAATTTAACACTTACTAAAAGCAAGGGTTTGCCATTTCGCTGGAAAAGCGTACTTATAACTCCAGTAAATACCTAAGACATGGTATAGAATTATCAGTATAGCGATATTCCATTTTATTTTATTTTTAAATCCCAAACTCTTTTCAAATGATTGAAATAATTCACTCAGTGAAACCGTATGTATTTCATTATTTTTTTTATCTGTATCCATTATTACAATTTTACTATACCTACGACAAAGAAACAAATATTACGATTAAGTCATGTAGTGTCATAATTCAATTGATTTAGTTTAGAAGTTACTAGTCTTGTTGTGTAGTATGTAGGAGTTATTAAACACTCGTGGGTTTTCTAAAAATAACAAACAAATTATTAGTATTCCTGTTGCCTATAATTGGGCGAAGCTCGAAGGAAGTTTCTAGTTAGCGTATGTTACTACTTTTACTCGCTATCGCTTTCATTTATTTAAACAATCAACCAGTCACTCATTAACGCATAGTCTGGTTTCAGTTATTGACTTTTTTTATGATAAAAGCACAAACGCGTTTTTCTTCAGCATTCAACATTTCGCTCATAGCTATGTGCTCTTTAACGCCGATATGATTAAGTCATCATAGAATATTTTGTTATTAATTAATAACATATTTTTAGTAGCGAGTTTTCATGGACAAAAATAAACGATTTCACAAAAATCATAACAAAAGGAAAGGAAAAACTTAAAAACTATAAATATACGTAATAATATTTAACAGTACTTACAATTTTGTATATTTACCAATATTTTATTTTTGTTTTCTATAAACTAAACTGTTAAATACTTACAGGTGTTTATCAGGAACACTTCCTGATTTTGGATATAATTTCTCCACAGCCGCAAGTGTCGTTTCGTATTGTCGTATCGCTTGCTATGGAAACTGTTACAAATGTATGTGTAAGACGATCTTATATATCATACATAACTGTAATTATAGGATAAAAATCATAAAATCACATTCGCTATAAAAATCAATCACTAAATTAATATATAAACATTGTTGTAGCAGCATAAAATAACTTTGTCTATTTATGATTTCGCTATATTTATAGTAATTTTAAATATAAAGAAATTTGTTTGTTCGTTTTTTTGTTAGTTAATCAATTGTTTTTGAAAATATTTAATAATATGTTTGACGTAAAGTAGTAGTTGCTCAGTAAAAATATAAATATTTCAGTGGAGTATTATACGTTGACAAATAAAATATGAGAAACTATGTCATTTAACACAATTAAAATACAATCTTAAGCTGAAGACGGCTTAAGTTACAAAATAGTCTTTAATATTTCAACTTTTCGGTATCTAAAAAGACTTTATAAGGATAACTAAAGGATACTAAAGGAACTAAACAATACTAAAGGAACTAAAGAATACTATACAAATTACATGTCAAATAATCGTGAAATTACCAGAAGGAATCCATGTAAAAAAAAAAACGCTATAACAGAATATACAACTACATTAATATTTTAAATATTATATTTTTATGACACAAAACTGTAATTTAGTTTTTATAGGTTTGGGTTTTTTGTTTTTTAATTGAGGGAAGATAATACAAAGTTATAATTAGTAAAACGTGCAACAATAAGAACGTACAAGCATGTGTTAACGTTATGCTAATTCTATCATTAAGTGATAGCGTATTAAAGAGTTAATCTTATATATTCCAACAATAATAGATACGAGAGAAACACCAGGTTCTATTGGGTCTGAAAGTAAAAGGTTGCCGAAAGGTTTTTATATTCAGTAATAAAACGCACGTGATACACGGTCTCCTTCGCTATTAGACTGCAAAGGTTCTGCCTCAGGTAATATAACCTCGGATATACAATATTACACACGTGTACTGAGCATATTACAAGTCATTATAACAACAAACCTTCATATGTTTTAAAGTGGAGTAATTTTGATGTGTATGAGATGAGTAACTAATAATATCTTAATATTAGCTGTCCCGGCAAACGTTTTTTAAACGGTTTTATTTTTTGCCATGTATTTTATTTTTTTACACGATAAGTAATCACCAATATATCATATACTAAAATCTTCTCCAAAATATGTTACATCTTATGATATAAGTATCATTCTGATCAGTTCAGTAGTTTTCGTAGTATAATCGAACGAAATAGCCGGCTCTTCCTTTATTATATTATAAATTGAGGTGTGGCATAGTAACATATCTTGCTCAAAATGAGGAGCAGCCTAACTGAGCAGTACCTCAACCGTATAGAAGGTTACAGCTAAATAATACTACTTTCAGTAGTGTTGTGCTCTTATGACGAGTAAGGTGGCCAGATCTCTGAGGAATGGATCTATTGGAGTTCGTTTTTTGTAAGGTGGTCCGTACGCTTATTTTCCATCTTTATAGTGTAAAAAATAATATAAACATTTTTTAATACGATTATGTCGGCTAACAAGCATACCACTTGACTGTAAGCGGTTATCATTGCCTATATGTAGATGTCTGCAACAACAGAAGTATCGCAAGCGCGTTGCCGACCCTAGATTCAACCCCTTTGGAGTTTATTATAACGATATCTTAAAACTTAAACATAATAAAAATTGAAATATATATAATTAAAAACGCTATCTCACATAGCGTTTTTAATTATATATTTTAATAATAAGATACACGAATTTCGAATGCTGTTTTAGTAGCTTATTAATTATCTATAACTACTGACGCTTTAAAAAAAACATGGTTATCACTAAAACAACGTAAACCGGGTCCAAACTAACTAGACGATGTCATGAGCCAAATAAATAATATTTTTATATTATTTTTATATATCTCTTCTTTCCATAGTATGAGTAGAAAATACGAAATTAGTTACAAGCTTTGGCCTATTTTTTACATTTCGATAGTATCGTATGAATCTCTTTAAACAAAGTGAGCTCAACTTCTTTTTAGTTGCTCATTCAGTCAGTCAGTTCAGCTTATTGCAGTCGATTGCTTGACATAGGCCTCCCAAAGTTCACGCCAGACATCCCGGTTTTCATCATTTAAAACAACCACTTTCATCATTTAACACCCTTGCTCCTGGGGGGGATTGGGGATTGGGTCGGCAACGCGCTTTCGATGCTTCTGGTGTTGCAGGCGTCTACAAGCTACGGTAATCTCTTACCATCAGGTGAGCCGTACGCTTGTATGGCCTGGCCACCTAGTGATATAAAAAAAAAAAACACCAGAATGATTGAGTTCTAGAAAAACCTACCACCTGGTTTCAGTCCTACTTTTATACTACTATAGCTGATGCCCGCGACTTCGTCTGCGTGGTATTTATTATTCCTTCAATTAAAATTTTAAAGATCGAAATACCTTATAGTGCTTCGTTATAGACGACATTCAACGTAAACTGATTCGGAACATGGACAAATAGGCTGGTTGGCTGACTTACACGGGAGAAACCAACATAGAGCTGGCCGTGCCAGAAATAGCTGACGCTTTGAGCTCTTGAGATTTGTTTTTGTCACGAAAGAATAACAAACGAACACCTTACACAAAAACTTTTTTTTTTCACCATCGCGATGTAGAACACTGTCAACGCCATCTAGTTTATTTAATACGAATTAGAGTCGTTAACATTATTTTGGAAGCGTTGGTTATTGCAGTAAATTGTAACATTTCACCATCGCTATGTAGAATACTATCAGCGCCATCTAGTTTATTTGATATAATGATGAAATCCACTATGCTAGACACTGTTTTTAATCCCCGACGCAAAAAGAGGGGTGGGTGGGTCCATAGCTCGCGGACAGATGAAGCGATTTCAGTTTAGTTTTTTTTTTTTATGGAAGGTGAGTTATGGGCGAGTGTTTTTAGATATCTCCCTATCTCCCCCTACTCCTGTAATATGACCTCGAATAGGTGTCCGTCTTAATTTTAAATCATTGACTGTAGCTTCAGTCACAAAATTACCCTGAGAGCCCTGATCCAATAAAACTCTCAATACATGATTTTGTCCATTTTTCGACACAGCATTGACTAGCGCCGTGGCTAACAATACTTGTTTCTTTTTCCCTGGCGAAAAATTACAAGCCAGAAAAGCCGAAGAATTTTCAGCCTTACCTGCCTCCTTATTAAGCCCTGATCCCTTAAATGAACCTTGCGCTACCTCAGATTCAACCTGCACAACACTAGATTTCCCGATATCGACACCTTTTGGATGAAGAAGTGAATGATGACGCCGATGACATGAGTTACATTTACTCGATGTACACGTTTTCACCCCATGATTTGGTCCTAAACAATTATAGCACAAATTATTAATTTTTACGAAATCGCGACGTTGGTCAACAGTTCGATTTACAAATTTTTCACAAGAACTCAATTTGTGATTATCAGAACAAAATACACATTGATACTTGGTTACATGAAGACTCTTAAATTGAACAACATTACTATTTTTATTGGTACTTGACTGGTACTTATTTAATACAACTTTAGTATCCAAAAATTCAAGTGCCCTATACCTATTAGTTAAAAACTCCTTAAACTGATCTAAGGTCGGCAGATCTTCAGATTGAGTGTTACTAGTAATATTAAATTCCCACTGTTTTCTAGATTCTGGATCAAGCTTTAGGCAAATAATGTGTATAATAATAATATCCCAACTACTAACGTTTATTCCAAGATTTTGTAAACCACTTAAGCAATCATTTGTTGTATCAATTAATTCCTTTAAACTACTTGATGACTCTACAGTTAAATTTCTCTGACTCAACAATCTTTTAAGAATAAAATGTGACAGATATCTTTTGTTATCATACCTTGATTTTAATTGTTCCCAACACCTATCATAATTAGCCTCAGATATTGGAATTTGTCGAAGTAACTGTTCTGCTTCACCAATTAAGGAACTTTTCAAATAATGCATTTTTTGTACTTTGTCTAATCTAGAATTATTATGAATCAATGATAAAAATAAGTCCCTAAATGTGATCCACTCCGTATATTTTCCCGAAAAGTTAGGAATCACAATCTTTGGCAATTTAAATGATTCTGTATTTAACCTTTCAAATTTATTTACATTATAAGTTTGATCCAAATTACTAGGCACTGTATTAAGTTTTTGTTTGATTTCAGTTTTATACTCAATAAACAATTCTTCTGTTTGTTCATAAAAATCTTTTTTATAATAATCTTGCTCTCTTAATTTAGACCCATAAGTTTTTACTAAAGATTTGTGAGTTCTAGAAAAATCGGACCATAACATCTCCAAAGACTCTAATCTAGTTTGACAGTACGCTTGTGTCAGACGCTCCTTTGGCGATTTTTTAAAATTATTCCTGGCTTTTAACATTTTTTCGTAACAATCAAGCTGTAGATTTATTTCAGACTCCATAATTAACTTTAAACTATGCAACAATAAAAAAATACACACGGATTGAGAAACTCCTCCTTTCTTGGAAGTCGGTTAAAAACTAAACAAAATTCAAACTAATTACTTTGACTAATAGATAAACTGATTAATTCAGTAAAGAAAAAGTATATGTGTTATTACAAAAAATAGCAAAGTAAAGATAGGACAAACTACAATATAATTAATGTAATTACACTTTTACATTAATTAAACAACAAAAGATTTTTAAAATTTGCTAAATTTTTCTAAGTTATATTTAATGAAAATTTTTCTAAGTGTTTAAAACTTAGCAACTCTGACAAAAATTGGGCATAGGTTCCCCGTACCGTACAATTTACCTTAAAATCTAACTAAGTTAAAACTAATTATTACTAAATTATTCAAGTCCGAAATATCTTCAAAATTTCTTAAGTCACTGCACTATTGTTAAACGTGTAAGTTAAGTTTCTTTAGTATATAAGGTTCAAATTCCTTTAACTTTTATTAAAATTAAAAACTGTTCAAACACTCACTGTTGTTATCTCGCTCACTCACTTGTGACGTCAACCTTCTGCCTGGCATCAGACTGATCCTGGATCCTGACAGTTGCTCCTCACCAGCTCTGTCTTGAAGTCCAAAGCCGGATTCACCACCAAACTTAGACCCCTGCTGCAGTAGCTTCCACTCCTGAAGCTGAGCTGCTCCTCTTCCAGGATATTACCTTCACCCTAATCCTAAAATCGCGTCACCGCTAGCACGACTTTCCAGAACGGGGCTGAGGGTTCCCACGTATCTAGCTCGAAGACCATGTATAACACCCGGTGTTGACAGGTCAAAACGAGGGATGCAACAAGGGTTGTAAATAAAAAAAACCTTGTGCACCAACGGTATAATTTAAGGGTATACAAATTTTACATTCCATCAAATTTAATAAGACTTGTTACATATGGCATAATGTAAGCGCGATGTAAAAGACAGACATCGCCATCTATTAATACATCTTAGAACTAACATTAACTTTAAGCTATAATAATGTAAGCGCGACTAAAAATACCAATAACGCCATCTATTAAAACTTCAGAACTTAAGTTGTAGTTCGTACACTAGGATTCATTTTTAGAAAATGTCATTTTATTCCTGTTTTTAGGCAATGAAAAAACGGCTACAATATCGTTAGAATACGAAAGTACTCAGGTAACTCAGGTTTTTTTTAAATTGCACTCGTGATTTTTTATTTAAGTATAGTTCGCGTCATGTAAAAAGAACGCTGAAAGAAACTGGAGGGGGTGCGTTTGCGCATGGGTATACTCGCGCACAAGTACTACTGTTTTATTTTTTAATTAGGCTTTCACTCGCGGCTATGTAGCGGCGCGTATAATGGTTATTGGTAGGTACATTAAAAAATACTAGAAATACAAGTGCGAATAATTCGGACTAAATAAGTATAAAAATTATCACTTTACAAAATCACAATTTTTTTTTAAACAAAAGCAATAACAAATTTTTTAGTTATTGAAATGTCGTATTCAAAAATAATAATTATCTGTACTCTCGATATTCGTATCTTAATAGTTTTTATGTGTTTAAAATGATAAATTGATAATTGTTTTTTAGTGAAATAAATAGTAAATGGAGATTTTGTAATTTAAAACTTTTGTGCGCGATAATAATTTGAGTCGACGTCGAACTGTCAACCGCTGTCAAGCACACCGGCAAGCATGCGACAGTGATAAACACTCCCGTCCCCCTACCCCGTACCACCAAATAGACCGATAAATCACTTCTGCGCAGCTTCAAGGCCAGCGTTCTTTTTACATGACGCGAACTATAACCACTTCATATTTTTTATTAAGGTCGGTAAAATCGAAAAATATTATTCATATTTCATAAACGTAATTCGTATTTAAATATGATTTCCAAAAACCACGATTTACTAAAAAAAGCTAAAACTTGGTCACCCAGGTACTAAATTATTTATAAAATAGCATAGAATATTGCTATAAATATATTTGTTTTTGTATGTATAACTGCTCATTTGCATAGTAAACAAATGTATAATCGAAGTCTCAACTATTCTTACGACAAAGCGCATTGACTGTCACACAATGCCAACGCAATATTTGTTTGCATATTTACATAATACATATTAATAACGTCTTTATTAAATGCTACACTGTTACAGTTTGCATGCTACCGAACTGTAACTGTAACGTAATCGAGAACAAACAAATTAATATGGGCGCGTTGTTGTAGCGGCGCTGTGCATAATAGCAACTTTGCGACTTCTGCTAAAGTTTATAGCGAGTTGAAAGCTCAGCAAGTTTGAAGTGTTTCAGCGTTTTACTTCGTCATTTCTACGAACTTACGGGCAATTTCTATTCCGTTATATTGAATCAAATTAATATGGTTTGGTTAGTACTTGAATTATGATTTATATTTAATTTAATAGTAAATACAGCCCTTATAGCTTACCTTAAAATCGTTCGCCTTATGAATTCTAGTCACACGACTATCGTTCTTTAATACTTCCGAGTTTAAGTTAAATGTCAGAAAAATCAATATTTAGACGAACAAAATTTATTTATATACATATTTATTTTATAAATATTTATTCTGAAATGCTATCAATCTAAAACTTTTTTTCCCTTTACAATTTAGTTTTGTATGCATTTTTTTATTGGACTGTACTTATCTTGTTTTTTTTTTGTAGAAATAATTTAGTACCTAAGTCTACAATGTCTTTCTTTCCAAAATATTACTCAAACATACAAATTTGTATACAAGTTTGTTTTTCTCAAGTTCTCAGAAAATAAAATGAAAATTAAATCATTTCAACGTCTTGGCCAGCGTCGGAAACGTTGGTTCGAAATGGTTTCACTAATGAAAATGCTTAAAATAATGCTCGTTACAATAACATAGAGTTTTAAAGTGTATGCGCGCGCGCGTGTGTATGTGTGTGTGTGTGTGTGTGTGGGGAACAGAACACAGAGCACAGAAGTGAAATTTCTGAAATAGAGCCTACGAGATTTTTTTTTTCACCGAGAGTATAAAATACTGTTTAATGTATTCAATCATATTTTCTGTCATACATTTATTATTTATAAGTTTGTTTCTTTATCGTGACGCATTTTCGTTTCATCAAGTTTCAAATCATAACGATTCTACAGAAGTTTTACTTCGATAAACATCAAATTTGAAGTATGAACACTATTAATAATTAATGATCACATAAGAAGTGTAATACATTACAAAATAAGTGTTTTAAGACTCTAATGCGCAATAGTTTTAAGAGGGGGGTTCCACATCACAAATGTTCGCCACGTAAAAAGAATAAAACTACGAGTTAAAACGAAACAAACTAATCAAATTAAAAGTTATATAGGTACAGAACTAGTTTCGGACCACATTATTTTCCAGCGTCAGCAAAGAGATAGCGTAAGTCAAGAATACCTACATAAAGTTTCGGTATTTTAACATCCCCTCGTTTAAGTCTTTTAGTAAATTGGTTTTCTTCAAGCTGACCGATTTTATTGTTTCCTTTTTTTCTGTATTTTGTTCATCATTACTTTCTTTAAAATACAATATAAAATTTTAAAAATTAAATTTAACTATGAAGTTTATATTTTTATTTTTTTACAAAAATAAACTAATTTCAATAATGTATCATTTAAAAAAAATAATGTTGTATATCTATATATATATAAAAGCGAAAGGTCACTCACTCATCACGAATTCTCCGAAACTATAACACCTACAAACTTAAAATTTGGCTGGTAGGCTCCTTATAGGACGTAAACATCCGCTAAGAACGGATTTTACGAAACTCGAACCCTAAAGGGGTAAAACGGGGGTCGGAAGTTTCTATGAAAGTCCTATGTTTTTGAAGTAAGAGAATTTTGAAACTTGAAATTTAAAATGCATGCTCTATAGATGGTGAGAAGATGTCCAAATAATTTTTCTTTAGAAATATACTTCCTTTTAGGGTTAAAACGGGGAATGGTAGGTTGACTCAGTCATCACGAAATCTCCAAAACTATAACAGTTACAAAATTGAAATTTTGAAGCCGCGGGTACAGTTACTTAATTCAGTAGTTTTGATTTAATGCCATTTTATAATATACTCGTATACATATGTATGTATGTTGCACATTTTTGAAGTAAGAGATGTGAATGAGAGAAGACGAAGTAATTATTATTTAATTTTAAATAATAGAAAACTAACATACAAACAAAAACAAATATTTAAACAAACCGTCTTTTATATTGTAAAAGATTTCGATTTTATATTTACGTTCATAGTAATTTTAAAGGCTAAATGTTGTATAGCATATTTCATATATTTTATCCATCCTCAATTTGATGACGGTGACTTATTTAAACAGTAGTATAAACATATTATTTTTAAGATTAATGCGATTTATGTAATTACGTTATTGATATAATACTCATTAAACATAGATTACCCATTACTAAGCTTATTAATCTCCAAACGACTGGTTTCCACTTTGGCGCCATCATTAGACAACGCTCTGGAGAGGAGCCAATGTGTGTTTCAGTGTATTTATTACAAGGACCACCCATAAGAGTCTAAGTTCTTTTACACACATTAGTGATATTAAATAAGGAACCATAAGTAATTGGCCGCCATGGTTTTCGATTGTATCTAAAAGGGAAAAGTTAATTTCGGTAAATAAGCAAACGGGACACATAATGTTAAGTGATAAACACCGGACATAAAGTAAACGGAAGTAAACGAATTGGTGGAAGTGTTGACTTCCAGTTTCCTTACCATACAAAACGAAATTAAATCAGCATTTTCACGAGTTTGTGACAGTAGTACAATGTAGCAGTGTAGTGGTGGAGTCAACCGACTAAAAGCTATACGCTTCAGCCTGTAATATCCCACTACTGGGCATAGGCCTCTTTCCTCATGTAGGAGAAGGATCAGAGTTTAATCCACCACGCTGCTCCAATGCAGGTTGGCGGATATATTCCCTACTATGAGAAACGATCGCTATCAGGTGTACATGATAACAACCGGGATCGACGGCTTAACGTGCTCTCCGAGGCTGCAAAAACACCCAGACCACGGCAAACACCTGTATGGTTACGTTATCATGTAAAGCAGTAAATATACGTCCATTTCTGTTAAATAAAATAACCACTATGAATTCTGTATCAAATGTTTCCACTTTGTTCATACGGAAACGTCGAAACCATCAGAATTTTTTCTCTTTCGAACGACTAATCTGGTTTTTTCGGTCATATAATTGGTTAACTTTGTGTAAAAAGAAAAAATCTTTACTGCTCGTTGTTTCAAGGAAAATAATATTATGATGTCGAACCCACGGCAAAAGAGTTCGTAATTCGATATTGAAGTAGAGATTTTGTTACCTTTGGATGCTTACTTCAAATTTGTCGTTCCAGGTCAGTCTTCTATCTTCAAATCTAGCTAAAGTAGCCCATACTCTAACAACTAACTCTACTACTACTCTACTACTAACAACTAAGCGCCCGTGGCACTTAGTTGTTACTTAAGGTTCAATCCCCGCTGGAACGGTCGATTTTTGATATGATATTAAAAAATATTTAGAATTTCCTAATGTGTGGGTAACACAAAAATAAAAAATCGTACAAATCATGATTACTTTATTACATATTTATTTTTCTATTTCTTAGTCAATATTCATTGTTTTTATCTTTTAAGCTGTTTTGAATATAAATTATTTCTTGGTAACTTTAACAACATAATATTTAAGACAGCTCACTTAGTTTTTTCTTTGTTCTTAAAATAAAATTTGTTTTTTAACCGACTTCAAAAAAAGGAGGAGGTTACTCAATTCGATCGTATATATATAATTTTTTTATGTATGTTCCGGGAAAGCTTCGTTGTTTATGAACCGATTTTGATAATCCTTTTTTGTTTGAAATGAGATATCCTCGGTGTGGTACCATGATAAGGAAACTAGAATCTGATGATGGGATCCCAGAGAAATCGAGAGAAACTCTCGAAAATCTCCATAACTTTTTACTGAGTGTACCGATTTTAGTGATTTTTAATTTAATCGAAAGCCGATGTTTATCATGTGGTCAAGTTTAAATTTCATTGAGATCTAATTACAACTTTTGGAGTAATCTTTGATGATGGGTATTTACTTGACTATTTTTTCGTCTACCTACGTTGTATTACTTGTCGATATAATTGAAGTCGGTTTTTCTTCGTTTGCCTGCAAACACAATTAAGATAAAATACAAAGATCAAAAATAGATTTTCTGTACATTTTAATCATTTAAATATTTTTTACAAATTAAAAAATAAATCATAAACAAAGCGTCGCTTACGGAAAATGTTAGATGCTTGATACCAGTCATATTTAATTATATATGTATTTTTGTACGCATTATTTAGTAATCTATGTGACGAGGATCAAATTTTCTTTTATTCTATCGAATTAAAAATATATAGCTATAAAAGTAAATAACTTTGCATACGTACGACGTATTAACTACGTGCGCAGGCCGTCGATTCAATCTTTAATATTCATAAATCACAGCTGTACCAACACTCCTGCTGTCAGTGGCGCATTGAAACACCTGCGGCGAGTGCTCTGTGGTGCTCGTTCACTATTAGATTGTTTGGGCAGGGTTTGGTGTACATTTCAACATACAGTAAGAAAATTTCTTTACTAAAAGGGCCTAAAATCTTATATTTTTTAACTAACTACAAAAAAAAAGATATCGAAAAAATCGTATTGATTCAGCCTGAAATATCCCTCTGCTGGTATGCCATGCAGGAAAGGGATCGAAGCTTAATCCAGCACGCTGCTCCACTGCGGGTTGGCGGATACATTCCCTGCTATGAGTAACAATCATTGTCAGGTGTATATGATAGCAACCGGAACCGGGACGTGCTATCCTAGACATGCTGGGGAAACTTACAAGGACAGACATCAAAATCGAAATAAAACTTGTCGGGATGGATATTTATTTTTATACAAAGCTGGAATGAAGCCCGCAAAACGTCGGTGTTTAGGCGCCTACACAACACACGCACGCTGTGCTTGACGCTTGCTGCGTGGTTAAAGCATTAACCTTCGGTCGGTCGCGCATTTTTTGTTTACGCGGTTGGTCGCGTGGGGTCTCTCAAGACCCCAAAAATAAACAGCCTAAAAAACAACTATCTAATTAAATTTTCTTAACTATCTTAGCAAATTATTGGTAATTAACCTAATAACAATATAACTACAATGAGTTACGTAAAAATATTCTTATATTTCTGCCTTCAACTTACAATCTAAAAGTAGGAACCTAAATTTCTCTCCTTGAGATCACAATCACAAAAAAAAAATGTTTTAATGTAACTAAATGCAGGAACTTCTCCTTTTAATAAATCTATATACAATAACACTAAAGTAACAAAGACAGTTACGTGAAATTTGGAAAACACCAACAAAAAAAACATAAACTTTTACCAATTGAAGTCAGTCATTTTTTTACCAATTATCTTTTTGGACGCAGTCGGTGTATACCGTTTTATTACCTGTTAGGCATATGTTACCCTTACAATAATGGCAAACAGATTTGAATTTTCGATCTGATGATCTTGGACAATGAATGCAAAGGTATTTTCCTCATTTTTTTTCTTTTTTTTTTATGTCACTGCAATTTATCAATCAATTTGCAACTTATTTTGTAGGTCCCATTTCTCTCCCTCTTTTTGACGATGAAAAACTTTTGTGACGGTATATTTATCAATGGCTCTTCATCATCATCTCTATACGAACTTTTCAAATCTATGTGTTGTTTATTCGATTCCACAAACACATGCTGTTCGTCCAACCATTCCAGAACCTGACGATGCTCACGCAAAGATTCCCAATTCTTAAGCAGTTCGTCCCGAGATACCTCATATTATTCTGTAGATTTGTCTTCACATTTCTGCTCAGAATCAGTGTTATGCTTACTCCTTTTATCCGGATATATACCGCCTTCACCATCTTCATCATTACTACCACCGTAAACATCGTTATTTTCATCATTCAAATTAAAATAACAAAAAAAAAAATACATAAAAATATGTTACAAATGAAATCTAAACTAAAAAAATCAATTAAATTTTACTTACGCGGTTAGTCGCGTGGGGTCTTTCAAAGCCCGTACGCACAAAACACGTTTGTATCTTACGCCACTTACACACGAACTGAAGTTAATGGGTATACGCAGCAAGTATAATCCAAATTAGGAGGGTACCCAAAATATTGAATCGCTGAGATGGTTTTAAATGTTAAAATTTTACATTTCTGTAACACCTGGGCTTTCAAAGATCCCACGCGACCAACGGAGGGTTAAGCATATAGCCACCCCCTCTCTTCCCGTGGGTGTCGTAAGAGGCGACTAAGGGATAACACAGTTCAACTACTACCTTGGAACTTAAAAAGCCGACCGATGGCGGGATAACCATCCAACTGCTGGCTTTGAAATACACAGGTCGAAGACGAGCAGCAGAGTCTTCGGTACGCCATGATCCTAAATCATTTTAAATATAATTTTTTAAGTAAGCTTACAACACAAATTTTTAGAATTATTTCCTTATTAAATATACTGTCGGATGAAACAAAATAATAAGGTTTACGTTCAACATACGTTTGATGATTGGATAAATGAATTATCAAAAAGCAGTGGTTATATCGCTATACATTTGGTTATTATCAAAATTAGCTTTCAGAACACTTTTGTATATTTTCAGCCTTAATTACTAAATTTAAAATTTAATCACCGTGAAAATTTATACCGTTTAGTTAAAAATACACTACAAACTTAATAATATTTACTGAATATGTGCTTAACTTGATGCAAGGCGCCAAATTGAGTTAGCGTATTTTGACTTCAGGAAGGCCTGCGACTTGTTTGATATTGATATTCTGTTGAATAAAATGGCTCTGATGAGTTTTACTACTAAACTGTTTGACCTTTTCAGTGACTATCTAAAGGATCGATGTCAGTTTATCATATTTGATGGCTTTGAATCATTTCAATATTACGCTGGGTCTGGTATGTCAAGAGGCTTTACTCGATTGTGATCAATGATCTTCGCGATGTTGTTCAAACTGCACAATGTCTTCTTTTACTGAGAACCTGAAATTTTACATGGGAATTACTTATACTATTAATTATAAGCCTCACAGCCGGATATTTACGCGGCTGCAGAGTAGAGTAATAAGAATTCTCTTCCTCTGAAAGTCTGAATATTGACAAATGCAAATCCGTTACTATCACTCGCAATCGCAATTGCATGCAGGTAGTATATAAATTATGTGATGCTCCTTTTGAAATAATAAATTCTATTCGTGATCTTGAATTAACATTAAATAGTAATTTTGATACTCGCGAACTTTTGACTCTTATGTGTTATCTTTTTTTTTGTATGACTTACTTATTTTAGAGCAAAGCTCTATAAGCTTGTGTAATTATATGGAAAAATAAATAAATAATATTATTTCTTTTTATTCGTGTTTTTTTTTTCGAAATGTTATTTAACTAAACGAAACTTAATTTAATTTCATTTTGTAGTAATTTGTAATTTTCAATATAATTATCATTTTTCTTCTTCCCCTTAGCCGAATACTCCAGTTGGAGTGGTTGTGCTCATAGATTGTCTCACGTAGTAGCAGATTTTGTGAGACACCGATATTCTATTTTATTTTTAAAGAAAATAATTTTAAGAAAAATTTTCTTACTTATTGTAATTAAATTGTACTTGGCAATCGATTTATTAAATAGCTTAATTCTAATTTTAATAAAATAATATTATAATATATATTTTTAAAATTTTTGCTATTAGATGGTGATTAATACGAATCAAAATGAAAAAGAATTGCTACTTTATACGTAAATACTAAGTGAAATAAAAACAAAAAACTAAATTGTTTGTAGTGGTTTCTTTTGAATAAAACAACGTAGTGGCAATAGGCAGTCAGTTAGGGTGTTCTAAATTTAATACAGTAAAGTTTTTTTCAATCACATACGATATAACAGTTACTTACCGATGAATTTATGTTTCAAGTTGGTCGTAAATTGTCGTCATTCTGGCATCAGAATATTCTCTCGGGGATTTTTGGCTACATCTAAAATTCAGAACAACGTTGAGTTCAGTTAGATGTTGTAGAATTTTCCTTAACATATTACATTTTCAAAATCTGTGTTTCTTGAATGTATTCTATCCTTACCAGAAAGTATTTCTCGAATGAAATATCTTTCATTCAGCTAATAGGATGATATATTAATGACTTAAGATCTACTGTATGTTCTTAAGGTTCTTGTACATATAAGTTTCAAGTTTTTTTTTGTAGTTACTAAACTCTGAATTAGATAAGAATTACCCGCCTTGAAATAAAATTAAAATAATTACAGTATTGTCGTGTATATGCATGCGTGTGTATTTCAAATACAAAGTAGTGTGGGTAATGTTTTTTTATTGATTCTTTGTATTTTTATGCATAATTTTTAAAAATATATTAGCATTCTGCACTGTTTTCAAGTATTTAAAATTTCATACTCCTCCGTCCACGCAATTTTCGTAAAAATGGGTACAAAGTTTTTGAAATAAAATATATAGAAGAAGATTATATATGTATAGGTACTACATGTTCAGTGAAGTGGAATCACGTCTTTCTGTAGCCCTGATTTCTTGGTGGTGTTTTTTGCTATTTAAGTAATTCAAAAAAGGGGCTCCAGATTAAATGTATGTAACTTAAT
The DNA here is from genome assembly GCF_905220565.1 of Melitaea cinxia. Classification (NCBI taxonomy): domain Eukaryota; kingdom Metazoa; phylum Arthropoda; class Insecta; order Lepidoptera; family Nymphalidae; genus Melitaea; species Melitaea cinxia. The sequence goes on from NC_059406.1 coordinate 6,248,803, forward strand.
GCTTTAAAAATCACACCGGAAAAGGAGCATTTAAATTGAATTTACAAAAATTTGGAAAATGGGTTATTCCATATTAGAAAATCACTGTATTATGACGCAATACACTCAAAAAGTAATTTTTGTAGAATAAACCAGAAAACCTTGCGATCGTTTTACGAGTGTATTTCGCATAAAATGTAACCTCGTACAGTACACATCCATCACTGTCAAAGTCAGGGGTGGTTTGTGTGAGGAATGAAAAGTACGAAAGCGAAAATTTCATACAATCTCAATACAATAGCTGATTAGAAGTTTCAAAAATCTATTTCAATCGTATTAAGGTAGTAACTTAAATAAGTATGAATTATTTTTTCATACTAGGCCAATAGGGAACTAAATATACGTGTACAGTACTCGTATATTTAGATTAAGAATTTTTTTTGTTCGGATTTTGGATCGATAATGGTAGAAAGCTACTTTATATAAATAACTAATATTTATAGAATTACTAGTGTGTAATAAATAGCTGTACCTATACCTACGATACCTACAATACCTACGATTTAAAGATCGTTACAGTCATGTAGACACAACAGTCTCGTGCAGAATATTATATTTCACTGATCGTTTTGCTCAGATAATTATTGTTCAAAATATCAATATTGTTCCTAAGAGACTTAGTATTAAGGGCGTCGTAATCTTGCATTTGAATCAGTAGAATCTGCAAAAAGCTATCATATAATAGGACCAGCGCTAGAAGTAAGTTATTGCTGCGACTAAGTCGTCGATATCATAATAATATATTACTAGCTATACCCGTGCGAATAATTTGCACTAAATAAGTAATAAATATCACTTTACAAAATTACAAAAAAAGTATTATTATAGAATTTAGGTAAGTTCTAAAAAAATAAGAGTTATCTTGACAAATGGATTTTAAGTAATTGATCTAAAATAAAGCGCTAAATTAAAAGGTGCTTTCGTGAGCTCTAAACAAGACACTAATGAATCTCCCAGGGACAAAAAGCTAATCCACATTAACAATTCGAATCCGAGGAAAGAAGCTTGAACAAAATGATGTAAGGTACATTTTAACACTTTTAGTAAAATGTTTAGTTCAAAATGTTTGGAAATAGTTTTATTTGAAAAATTAGTCTTAAAATGTTAAACTAAAGCTTTATACGTGTATTTTTACAGCATCTATGCGAAACTTCATCATCATCATCACTTCAGCCTATCTCAGTCCACTGCTGGACATAGGCCTCCACAAGTTCGCGCCAAAAATGGCGTGAACTCATGTGTTTTGCCCATAGTCACCACGCTGGGCAGGCGGGTTGGTGACTGCAGGGTTTGTCGCACCAAAGACGCTGCTGCCCGACTTCGAGCTAGCTACCACAAACAAACATCAGTTTATTAGCTCAAAGACAAGAGGATAATTATGAAAAAAATCTTTTTTTAGTATTATTTTAAAAAAATTATAAAATTTTATTTATGCGATAATTCAATGATATGTATTTACATTTGAAACACTTTTATTTAAATTAAAAAAAATATATATTATAAACTAACTTACGTAGATAACAATCGTTTTGTTTAATATCTTAAAGTAGAACTTTTACTTATTTTATTAAATGTATTTCGGATGGAACCGAAACTTGTTGCAGAATTGGTGAAGGTGGAATATGATCCTTAGGATCTTTATCCTCACTAGGTCGGCCGTCAGACATGACTAAATAAAACTTCTGTGACTCAGGTGTGACACCAATCACTTTTACTTGAGGTGTTGACGGAACGAGTGCCTCGGTCCGAATGAATCCCCGCTATGCGGTGCACGTGTTTATAACGATCCGTCCCCACCTCTCGCCTGACTCACGGAGTGGTAGTAGTGGAAATGACGTATCGCAGCACTTGCTTACGTTTGTTACGAAACGCTCTACGCCGGGATTTGCTGACCGGAGTTTGCTTCGAACCATTCCCACGTCTCGCATCGGTAGCCGGAGGTTGTTACGAAACTTTCCCACCATGGCATCGCACCTGAGCATCGCACCTGGGCACCGTGTGTGGCGACCCAACACGAAGAACCCAAAACAACCCGATGCGCCGACTGAGCGATCTTTAATTTTAAGTCACTCTTGTTTCTAACATTGAACAACTGTCACGTGTAATTAATTAATTATAATTTAGTAGTAATAAATTTAATTTTAAATAAATCTTTGCTTTTTTTTGCAACCTTCGGCTGTCGCTTTTATAATTGGCGCAGTCGGTAGGATCGCTGTAAAGTAGAGTCAGTGAATCGATCACGTTCTAACGGCGGTCCAGAATCTACGGAAGCTGCAGTCCGGAGGAGATCAAGAAATCGATCTACGCAAAGAAACCAAAGATGCATATGTGAGTACCTAGATCTTACTAGAGTTGCTCTCCTTTCTTATTCCTAGTGTTTCCACAATTACTTACCAAGATTTTCCATTCACGGCAATCTCGGTCACCTAGGTTAAAAAATACGAATAGGTTTTTAGTATTAGATTTGCATAGAGGTTTAGATACGATCATGGAGTCGCAAACACCCGAAAATATTCACAGTGCTAGAGTGTCCGACACCCACGTAGAACAAATCTATAAGGTTCTCAGACTCATTCCCGACTTCGACGGGAATTCCGCCGTGCTTACGCGATTTATTAATCTTTGCGATGCAATAGTAGCGCAGTATATGAAAGCTGAACCCGGATACGAGCTCGGTAATATAGCTATAATTAACGGTATTTTAAATAAAATAATAGGCCCCGCGGCCCGTACAATAAACTCCAATGGAGTTCCGGTAAACTGGTCAGGAATACGAAGTGCTCTTGTGAATAATTTTGCAGACCAGCGCGATGAGGCTTCGCTTTATAACGACCTGTCACTTCTTACACAAGGTTCAGCAACACCTCAAGAGTTTTACGAACAATGCCAAAATCTTTTTAGTGTTATAATGACTTACGTTAGCTTACACGAAACCATACCAACTACTATTGAAGCAAAACGAACCTTGTATAAAAAGTTAACCCTTAGATCGTACCTTCGCGGTCTCCGCGACCCTCTAGGAGCTCGCATAAGATGTATGCGACCTGAAACTATCGAAGATGCCCTTGAATACGTCAACGACGAGATGAATACGTTGTATTTACAGCAGCGCAACGATCACCTTCCTGAGAGAAAGTTGCAGTCTACGTCTTCATTTAATCATCAACCAAAATTTTCTAATAGCTTTCTACCGCAAATGCCTATAGCACCCCCGCGCACTTTCGGTTTTAATCCTTCAAAGCCTTTTAGTATGCCCGGTCCGTCAAGGCAATTTAATACCCCCGCTGGACCCTCTCGAACTTTTAACGTACAACAGCCACCGAGGCCAATGCCGAGTTGGAAGCCCCAACCGCCTCATTTCAGTGGTCCTACGCGCACTCAACAAATTTTCGCTGCACCCCCGCCTAACTATAGACCACAAAGTAACGTATTTAGATTACCACCTAAAAATCCAGGGTATAACTATAATAACGCGAACACCAAGGCTACTCCTATGAGTGGCGTTAGCCACTACGTATCTAAGCCGTTCCCCTCACAGACACCTTACAACTGGACTAGAAACGGAAATCCACCCCCATCTAACTATTTTAAGTCTCGCGAGGTAAATTTCAATGAATTTTACGATCAGGCTGAACAATACCAACCTTACTATGACTGCTACGACTATTATCAATACGAACCAGACTTTTATGATCAACCTGAATTTACCGACAGTTCTTACTATCCTTGCTACCCCGAAGAGCTACCCCCGCAAGACGAACCTAATGACGAAAACGCTACAAACAATAATGAGGATTTTCAGATTATTACAAAATCAGAAAAACCAAAATAGAAATTAATCTACATACGCAACGTCAATTACCCTACATTCAAATAGCTAATCCACCCCTTAAATTTCTTATCGATACCGGTGCCAACCAGTCTTTTATCAGTCCGCTAGCCGTAGAAAAGTATTTTTCTCATTTACCGTGCAACTACGATCCTTTCGAAGTAACTAATATTCATGCCACTACGCGAAATGATTATTCAATAACTGTACCTTGTTTTACGGAATTTAACGAAAGCAACGATATTACTTTATTCATTTATAAATTCCATGATTATTTTGACGGATTAATTGGTTATGATTTATTAGAGAAATTAGAATCTAGTATTGATTTAAAAAATAAAATGCTCGTTACAAGACAGTCTAAAATTCCGTTACTTATGTACGACTCACGTAATTGTAATCTATACGAGGAAATAATACCCGCAAACTCGTCTAAGCTAATTAGAATACCGGTAAATTTTCAAGATGGTGACGCGTATATTCCGGAGCAAATTATTTCTAATTGTCATATTAATTATTGTGTAACCACGGTTACTAATAATCGTTGCTTTGTAGAAGTTAGTAACCCGACTAAACATGACGTAATTTTTTCAATGGACAAGCCCGTCAGTGCGGAAATATTTAATATCAAGTGCACGCGCACCGAACAATCACGCGATCGCGTATCGGAAGTTTTATCTCGCCTTCGTACCGACCATTTAAATCCTGAAGAACGCGTAAATTTAGAGTCCCTTTGCGCTCGTTATGCAGATGTTTTCTATATCGAAGGTGAACCCTTGACTTTCACTAACAAAATTAAACATAGTATACGTACAACCGATGAGGTTCCGGTTTACACTAAATCTTATCGATATCCATTCATTCATAGACAAGAGGTACAAGATCAAATAACTAAGATGCTAGATCAGGGTATAATACGACCGTCACAATCAGCTTGGAGCTCACCTATCTGGGTGGTTCCTAAGAAGGCCGATGCGTCGGGAAAAACTAAATGGCGCATAGTCGTAGACTTTAGAAAAATCAACGAAAAAACCATTGACGATAAATACCCTATTCCTAATATATCCGATGTCCTTGATAAGCTTGGTAACTGTCATTACTTTACCACTTTAGATCTTGCTAGCGGCTTTTACCAAGTCGAGATGAACCCTGACGACATTCCGAAAACGGCATTTAACGTAGAACATGGGCATTTTGAATTTTTAAGAATGCCTATGGGACTTAAAAATTCTCCGTCCACATTCCAACGAGTTATGGATAATGTCCTTAGAGATCTCCAAAACGTAATATGTCTTGTTTATCTTGACGATATCATAGTATTTAGCGTTTCATTGCAAGAGCATATGGTGAATTTGGAAAAGGTTTTTAAAAGGTTACGAGAATCTAACTTCAAGATTCAATTAGATAAGTCGGAATTTTTAAAACTAGAAACTGCATATTTAGGCCATATAATCAGTAAAGATGGAATTAAACCAAACCCTGACAAGATCGCGGCTATCAAAAAGTTTCCCTTGCCAAAAACAGCCACTGAAATAAAACGATTTCTAGGATTATTAGGCTATTATAGAAAATTTATTCCTGATTTCGCCAAAATAACAAAGCCTATGACTCAATGCTTAAAGAAAGGCTCAAAGATAACACCTAATGATATAAATTATGTAGACTGTTTCGAGACTTGTAAAAAACTCTTGACAAATGACCCTATATTGCAATACCCCGACTTTGACAAAGACTTCATACTGACTACAGATGCCTCGAATTTTGCGATTGGTGCTGTACTTTCCCAGGGCACTATAGGCAGTGATAAGCCAATCGCCTACGCGTCACGTACTTTAAACTCTAGTGAAATTAACTACAGTACCATTGAGAAAGAACTTTTAGCAATAGTATGGGCTACGAAATATTTTCGGCCTTACTTATTCGGAAGAAAATTTAAGATAGTTACAGATCATAAGCCATTGCAATGGGTTATGAATTTAAAAGAACCAAATTCTAGATTAACGCGTTGGAGGCTAAAATTAAGCGAATATAATTTCACTACAGTTTATAAGCAAGGCAAGTATAACGTTAACGCCGATGCTTTATCCCGTATCGAAATTAACAACGAAGATACCAGTTCTATTATGGTTAATCCTTCCGAGAGACCACCATCATTAAGTGGATCTAGTACAGCAACAGCCCACACTAGTAATGAAAACCCAATACTCGAGATCCCCATCTCAGACGACCCACTGAATAAATTTAATAGACAGATATGTTTTATTTTAGTAGGAGACATTAAAAAGCGACCGACGGTGACAAAACCTTTTGAGACACACACAAAAACGACTATTCAACTATCAGAGTCAAACCTTGAGGAAGATGTTGTCAATGCCATTAAGGAATATGTAAACCCGAAAGTCCAGACTGGTTTGATCATTCATCCTCCTTTAGCTATGTATAAAATAATTCCTATCATTCAAAGTAAATTCAAAAGCTCCGCTATGAAACTAGTATTAACTAAAGTTGAATTAGAAAATATCAAAGATTATTTAAACCAACAAGAAATCATACAAAAATATCACGAAGGTAAAACTAACCATCGTGGCATTAATGAATGTTTCTTAGCTCTATCGTCCAAGTTCTACTGGCCTAAGATGAAAGAACATATTACAAAATATATTAATGAATGCAATGTCTGCGGATGTGCAAAATACGATCGTCACCCTATTAAGCAAAGATTTTCCATAGTACCCCCTCCTAGTAAACCATTCGAGATACTTCATCTCGATCTCTTTACTGTTCAAAATGAAAATTACCTTTCTCTAGTTGATGCTTTTTCGAAATATGCTCAAGCGTACTATCTTAGAGATAGCACAGCCTTAAGTGTAGTTCAGTCGTTACTTAAGTTTTGTACCCATCATGGCGTCCCCTTAACAATAGTTACGGATCAAGGTCCAGAATTCTCAAACCAGCTATTTTTCGAATTCACACGTCTCCATAAAATCCAGCATCACAAAATTCTTGCTCACACTCCGAATGATAATGGAATAGTAGAAAGATTCCACTCAACCATTCTGGAGCATCTTAGGATTCTGAAAATTGAGAAAACTAATGAACCGATTATAAATCTAATGCCCTACGCAATACTTGCATACAATAGCTCCATTCACAGCTTCACTAAATGTAGACCTATAGACTTAATAACAGGACATTTTGACCCACGTGACCCACTAGACATCGACTTGACAGAACACCTCCTACAACAATACTTGTTAGAACATAGAAAACGAATGACTAATGTATACGAAATAATTAATGAAACAGCCTTACATAATAGGACCGAATTAACTGAGAATAGAAACAAAGACCGCGAGCCTGAAAAAGAGTATCACCCCGACCAACAAGTTTTTATTCGAAACCCATTAGCTAACCGACAAAAACTGGCACCACGCTATACTCAGGACACTGTTCTTGCCGACCTTCCCATCCATATTTTTACTAAAAAGAAACGTGGCGCCGTCGCTAAATCTCGCCTGAAAAGAAGTCCTAAAGACTCGAAATTGTTACAGGACACTATTTCTACCGATCCTGCTTCAACTGACCAAAGGACAAGACATAACGATTGACTCCTTGGACGACGGACCTGGAATCCTTCCTTTTAGATTAGGATCCACGAAAATCGTAGCTCATTATCACTCCTTCTTAAACAATATTGATCTGAATAATATTTCCATACAAATTAAGTTAGTTAAAATTCAATTACTTGAAATTAGGCCTCAATTAAATAATATAACGCAATCTTTATATGATCCACATATTGATCATTTACACACTAAATTAAATGAGATATACGAGCAATTATTAAGCTTTAAGCCAAATCGTAATAAAAGAGGTCTCATCGATGGACTCGGATCTGTAATTAAATCGATTTCCGGCAATCTCGATTATACTGACGCTATTAAATATAATAATGCAATTAAAGTACTACAAAATAATGAACAAAAATTAGAATCTGAAATCAATAACCATATAACACTTGATAAGGATTGGATCCTTCATAGTTCCAAGGCAATTGATAATTTAGCGAAAAATCAAGAGAAAATAAATTTGGTTCTTAAGGACATTATGACTAAATATACGAATAGGGACAACAACTCAATTAAATACGCTCATTTGGCGCAACATCTTATTATTTTAGGAGATAACGTCGATGATTTATCTCAAGAATTATATAGGTTAGAAAATATATTAGCTTTTATTCGTACATCGGGTACGCCACATTCCGTATTGAATGTTAGAGAAGTAAAAAGTATATTAAGTAAGTTGAAGGCCTTGTATCCTAAAGATGAGGTCATTAACGTAGATTTTAGAGATTTCTATGATATAATTAAATTAGGTTATTTTTACGCAGATAATCAGATAATTATAGTTATTAAGGTGCCGATTACCTACCCATCCAATTTTGATCTATACAAATTAGCTATTATCCCTAATAAAAATAATAAAGTCCTTGTACCACCCTTACCTTACATAGCAACTTCTGGAACAGATTATATGTACATGGAGGCTGAATGCCCGAAGGTAAACTCATGGTTTCTCTGTGAAGCACAATCAAAGTATAAAATCAAAAGTGATCCCGACTGTATCCAGCATCTGATCAACAAACAGCAACTGCACGAATCCTGCAATCCAACTTCAGTATCATTGAAGAAAGAAGCCCTTGAACAACTAGACGACAAACACTATACACTATGTTTCCCGAAGCCAACCAAAGTCAAAATAACCTGCGGCCAAGAATTGTACAGGACGCTACAAGGAAGTTATTTAGCTACCATACCATCTAACTGTTATCTAAAAACACCAGAATTCACTATAGCTAACACTAACGAGCACATCGAAGGACATCCTGTGAAGATCATGGAAATGCATCAGTATGAAGAACCGAAGAATCAAGAATACCCACTTTTCATCTTAAACTCCGTTGATCTGAAAAATCTTCATGCAATCCACACGAAGATCTCCACACAGACTCCAATTCATCTGGAACAAGCCATCGACCCATCGCTATATCATACTACGATTCCAATCTACATAATACTACAATTGAGTATCGTAGCACTCTTCGCCGTCGCAGCAAGCCGACGACTACGAATACGAAATGTCAATACCAGAAGTAATTCCAAAAGAAGTAAGGATAATGTTCCTGATGCAACATATGCGATGTCGGGTCTAAGATCCGTAGACCAACGAGTAGTAAAAGTGGATCCTAGATCCATCTCAGCGACCATCTCAACCGGAGGTTTTCGATAGTCACTGAACTACGGGGGGAGGTGTTACGAAACGCTCTACGCCGGGATTTGCTGACCGGAGTTTGCTTCGAACCATTCCCACGTCTCGCATCGGTAGCCGGAGGTTGTTACGAAACTTTCCCACCATGGCATCGCACCTGAGCATCGCACCTGGGCACCGTGTGTGGCGACCCAACACGAAGAACCCAAAACAACCCGATGCGCCGACTGAGCGATCTTTAATTTTAAGTCACTCTTGTTTCTAACATTGAACAACTGTCACGTGTAATTAATTAATTATAATTTAGTAGTAATAAATTTAATTTTAAATAAATCTTTGCTTTTTTTTGCAACCTTCGGCTGTCGCTTTTATAATTTACGACGACATGTATTTGTAAATTAAATAAAAATTGTTCTAATACTTTTATTTATTATTTCATATTGTGTGTCAATATTACTTTTGTTTTTTTTTGTCCTTTAAGCTTTTGATATAATTATATTTACTATTCAAATTCGTGACTTTTAATAAATTAGCATCTTAGTTACTTCGGATTAGAATAATAGGATACCAATAAAACGGCAATTAGGCTCAGTGATGATTTATTGCCAGCAGATACCTTTAATGTTGAACTACCATCTTTATGCGTACCTAGAAATTTATTGATAAAGTTTTTTAATTTATTGTTTCATTAAAATAATATGATTATCACACCCACACGGTGCTCTGTTTCTATGGTAAAGAACATAATTCCCATATTTAAGGTAAGAGCCACAAGTTGTACAAATAAAAATGTGAGCCGTCACGTGACGGCTTGCAGATGTGAAACATTTAATAAACATTTACATTATTTATAAATCTTTCTCATTTTTCTCTTCAATTTTTTTAATTACTCTGTTTAGTTTAATGAATCGAATAAAATTTTAGTTAATAATATAAAGTTCTTATTAATTGATATAATTGTTATTTATTATTATTATTATTTATATTATTGGAGTTTTTTTTTTTTTTATAGAAGAGGGGGCAAACGTACAGTTGGCTCACCTGATGGTAAGTGAAAAACAACATCCACAGACACCCGCTACATCAAAGGATTAGCAGGCGCGTTGCCGGCCTTTCAAAAAGGAATATGCTCTTCTTTTGAAGGTCCCTAGGTCGTATTTGTTCGGAAATACCGTAGGTGGCAGCTGATTCCAAAGAGGGGTCGTGCGTGGCAGAAAATGGCGCAAAAACCGAGCTGTCGTAGACTTCCAGACATCGAGGTGATGTGAGTGAAATTTTGAATTTTGATGCGATGTCCGGTGGTGGAATTCTGCTGTAGGTATTAGTCCGAACAATTCCTCAGAACACTCCCCGTGGTAAATACGGTAGAAGATGCAGAGTGACCCGACACCTCTACGCAGCGCCAAAGAATCGAGCCGATCGGAGAGAATCTTGTCGCCAACGATTCGAGCCGCTCGGCGTTGAACACGGTCAAATGGAAGGAGCTGGTACTGGGGCGCCCCAGCCCATAGGTGAGAGCAGTATTCCATGTGGGGCCGGATCTGTGCCTTATATAATATATAATTGTAGGCGGTGGCAGGGCATGAAATACTGCTTCGCCCTACTGAGCACACCAAGTTTCTTTGAGGCTAGTTTAGCCTTTCCTTCCAGATGACCACGAAATTGCACATTGCTCGATATGTCGACGCCTAGTATCCCAATACTGACCGAGGCTGTTAGGGGAGTGCCTTAGCATTTGAGAGGAACGACGAAGGGTGATTTTTTTGCGGTAAGTTCTCAGGGAAGTGGACATAAGGTACCCAATCAAAATACCAATGTAAATTCACGCGACGTTTCAATCTTATATTAGATCTTCAGGCATCTCAAATTATTAGTTCACATGTGAAAAAAACTGCACGTATGATTATCAATATGTAAAGAACAATAACAAAATTTCCTCTATTACCTTTACACGTGATTTTGTGGAATAAATTTACAATCGGTATTTTGATTGGTACCTTATGTCCACTTCCCTGAGAACTCCAATAATATAAAGTACCTGGGTGACCGAGCTCGGCTCTGTATTTTTAGTAAATCGTGAAGGATTAGTAGTAGAAGAGAGAGTTAAAATGATTCGCTGCCGGTTTGGATGAAGTCTTTTTTAACCGACTTCAAAAAAGGAGGAGGTTACTCAATTCGGCCGGAGGAAACTTAATCTATAATATATATAAAAGCGAAAGGTCATTCATCACGAAATCTCCGAAACTATAACACCTAGAAACTTGAAATTTGGCAGGTAGGTTCCTTATAGAGCGTAGACATCCGCTAAGAACGGATTTTACGAAACTCGACCCCTAAGGGGGAAAAACGGGGGTTGGAAGTTTGTATGAAAGTTCTATGTTTTTGAAGTAAGATGCCTGATATTTAAAATGTATACTCTATAAATGATAAGAAGGTGTTCAAATAATGTATATTTAGAAATCAACTCCCTTTTGGATTAAAACAGGGGTTGGTAGGTTGACCCACTCATCACGAAATCTCCGAAACTATAACACCTACAAGCTTGAAATTTGGCAGGTAGGCTCCTTATAGGGCGTAAACAGCCGCTAAGAATGGATTTTACAAATCTCGATCCCTAAGGGGGTAAAACGGGGGTTGGTAGTTTGTATAAAAGTCCTATGTTTTTGAAGTAAGAGACTTGAAATTTAAAATGTGTGCTCTATAGATAGTGAGGAAGTGTCCAAATAACGTATCTTTAGAAATCAACTCCCTTTTGGGGTTAATACGGGAGATGGTAGGTTGACTCACTCATCACGAAATCTCCGAAACTATAATAGCCACAAACTTGAAGTTTGGCTGGTAGGTTCCTTATAGGGTGTAAACATCTGTTAAGACCGGCTTTTACGAAACTTGACCCCTAAGGGGATAAAACGGGGGTTGGAAGTTTATATGAAATGTTTCCTATGTTTTTGAGTAAGAGACTTGAAATTTAAAATGTATGCTCTATAGATGGTGAGGAGGTGTCCAAATAATGTATCGTAATCTATATATATAAAAGAGAAAGGTCACTGACTTACTCATTACGAGAACTCAAAAACCGCTGGGACCATCCAGTGGTTTTTAATCCATCCAGGATAGACAAAGATGAAATTTGGTAGGTAGGTAGATTATAGTAAGTAAGCGTCCGCTAAGAACGGATTTTGCGATATTCCACCGCTAAGAGGGTTTAATTGGGGATGATAGTTTGTACGAAACATAAACAGCAGCTATAAGTTCGCGTGATAGGTTATTTATATTGCAGCCTGAAAATAAAGCTAAATATGTGGTGTATAGAGAGGTGCCTTTTAAAAAGTTACTCAGTGTGTAAGTAAATTTCAAGTGACTGAAATAAAAAAATAGTTTGCGTTAAACATCTTAATAGTAATGCATATTTTCATAACCACGCGAACGTAGTCGCGGGCAACAGTTAGTGTATTATAAAAGAAAGTCCCCAAAAGCGTATGTGGTCGATTTCCTCAAAATCTACTGAACGGATTTTCATGCGGTTTCACCAATGGAGAGAGTGCTTCAAGAGAAAGGTTTACGGAATGACTAAGCCGATTTTGATGAAAGTTTCACTGGAAGTTTGCCGGTAAAACTTTTTGAAACACTAATTTCAACGCGGGCGAAGCCGCGGGCACAGCTAGTATATATATATTTTAAATGTATGTTCGGGGATAGCTTCGTCGTTTATGAAAAGATTTTGAAAATTCTTTTTTTGTTGGAAAGGAAATATACCTGGTGTGGTACCATGATAAGGAAATCAGGATCTGATGATGGGATCCGAGAGAAATCGAGGGAAACTTTCGAAAATCCGCATAAATTTTTACTGGGTGTACCGATTGTGATGATTTTTTACTTAATCGAAAGCCGATGTTTATCATGTTTATCATATTTCATCGAGATCTAATTACAACTTATGTAGTAATTTTTGATAATGCGTATTTTTTGATTATTTTTTCGTGTACCTAATTGTATTACTTGTCGATGTAATTGAAGTCGATTTTTTTTCGTTTGCCTGCAAACACAATTATTAATAATGAATTAACGCAAAATAAAAATAAAAAATAACAATAAATTAAAAATTGATACAAAATACACAATTAAAAGATTGAGAGTAATTGCTTCTCAAAAACTGATAGGCGCTCCAACAAATCGTGTTTTTTTGAAAATCATATTTAAATTACATATTTATAAAATATGAATAATATTTTTTTTACCGACAATAATAAAAATTTAAATAAATATGAAAAATCAAAATATAATAAATATGAAAAATCAAAAATAAAAAATAATTAAAACATAATAATGATAAAATATGAATAATATTTTTCGATTTTACCGACATAATAATAAAAAATAAGAACTGCCTATTTAAATAAAAAATAACGAGTGCAATTAGAAAAAAAAAAGAAAAAATAATTGATCAGGGACATGGGGATTTGAACCACGATCTTCTCGGTTGATCCCGACCGGCCGATTTCCCACCGAGATATTGCAACTAAATCGACAAACGCGAAATTTACCTTCGTATTCTAATGATATTTTTTCACTTCCTAAAAACAGGGATAAAACGACATTTTCTAAAAATGAATCCTAGCTAGATGGATTAATCTCCCCCGAAACTTCCTATATACTAAATTTTATGAAAATCGTTGGAGCCGTTTCCGAGATTTAGATTCTATATTTATATACAAGAATTGCTCGTTTATTAGTATGAGAAAAACGAATGGACGCAATGAAATAATTCAACAATTCCATGAAAATAAATAAATAGTAGTTATCTGTTTAAATAACGCACTCTACTATTGCCACACTTTTTTATGTGTCAATAGTATAGAATTTGAATTAAATGTAAAAAAAAATCGTTTCTTAACAGACGAAGGATCTAAAGTTTGTCAAAACTTAATAAGTTACCGAGTAATTTATACTCAATACAAAGGATGAGTCACTAAATCCCTTAACGATAGTTTGGAAGCCTTTATCTTATCTCAGTGAAAGATATTCAAGCAGTCCAGTAAATTTATGGGCACTCGAAATTAGTTTCGAAGTAGACAATGTCCCATATTAAGATTTCTGCGTCAATATTTTACGTTAACTTTTATAACATAACTATAGCGGAGAAATAGTAAAAAAAAATGGAAAAAAAACACAAGTATTAATAATAAAACAAAGATCCTGCTTGCTAAAAATAACCTCTAATACGGGAAAAACAAGAAGAAGAAGAAGAAGAAGAAATATACTTTATTGTGCATATTACATAACATACATCTTTAAAAATAAAATTTGCAAAACAATACTATGCACAAAGGCGGTCTTATCGCTAGGTAAGCGATTTCTTCCAGACAACCTTGGGGTAGAGGAGATTTTAAAATAAAAAGAGTAGGGTTATCAAAAGGCAAAACAGAAAATTAAAAACAAAGTAGATCCTACATTCTAATAATAATACAATAATATAGATATATATATATATATATATATATATATATATATATATATATATATATATATATATATATTATAAACATATAAAGAATTAAATACACAAATAAATACATACCCATTACATTATAAATATAATATATAAATAAATAGTATATATTATAAATATATAAACAGTTAAATACACAAATAAATAACAAACAAGCTTTCTAATTTAGTGTAAAGTGTGTTTAGCGCACCGTGTATTACATTCCTTCGATGCTTTCAGAAACTACGGATATTTTACTATCAATCGAACATTGACAAAACCTAAGTAAACTACTATCAGTTGAATTTATTTGGGTTATTAGTTTGTCCCCACCTAGTTATAACTTAGCTTAAACTCGCTCCATAGCATTACTAAGATTTAAAAAGAGTAAGCTAAAAGCAACCTAGCAGCGTAATATATATCAAAAATAAAATATATTCATTTCTGTAATAAACTTTTCAAGGATCTTTAAAATCTTTGATCTCAGAAGCGTAAGGAAATTTTTGTATGGTCTGAGATTATTATAAGTGTAATTCAGAGTAACGACAATTATAATACTACGATTTTGAAATTTGAATTGTAATGTATTTATAATGAATATTTTAATTATGTAAATGGTTCATGTTTCACATGGATGATACAAGTGTTGAGGATATAATTGGAGAGATAAAAACTTAAGGCAAAATTTAATGCGCATAAAATGTGAGTAACAAGTGCGTCAGCCTAGAAAAAAAAAAATGTAAACTAATTATTTTTAATTGCCCACTTTAGATAAAACATGAGTATATTGTACCACTGTAACTTAAGCTTTCATTGTTGTGAAAGAGGCCAGAATAAGCGTATAATTATTACGCAGTGAACTAATATGCGGTTTCAACGCGTAACAATGCGCCTCATTGTTGTAGCTTGTGCGAGTATCGTACCTGTATAGTCATGTAAGAAATTTATACATCATCTCTTGATATTTCTTTGTTTATTTTCTATGCGGATTATGAATTATAAATTAACGATGCCCTGTAAAAATTATTTTCATAATATAATATCATAATTTCTACCAAAAAAATAAAAACGATAATTATATTAAAGTAACTGTTAATATATATATGTTATGAATATTTCTATATGTCGCAATGCCTGCTTATTGCAATCCACTGCTGGACAAAGGCTTTCCCAAATTACGCCAAACATTCGCGCTAAACATTATCCGAACAAGTTTTTATATGTAACAGTGTCGTTATCCTATGAATATGACTGCCGCCTATGAATATTTTGTTTATAAATAATGAAATAAAAACATAAATGCTAAAACTAGCTTATTATTATTATTTGTTTTTACCACTTTATGTTCATTTTTTCCCTATTTATTTCAAATATTCACATGTATAACCGATGATTTGTATAGTTTAATAAGATTCCGGCTGAGGTTCAATCTCTGTCCTTACTGAAGTTTAAAAAATTATCAAGTGAACTTATGTAGTAAACCTTATTATAACATCAATAAATAGCTTAATGATGAATAGGCATGGGATTGAATAAAGCTCGACCAGGTTTGTCTATGACCCGCCCTGTAAATAGATACAGTTACAAATATTGTGATCAGCTGATTGGCTGACTCGTGTTTGTCTTGACCATTTCATGGTAATACTGTTGCGTTTTCGGTCTTCTATATGACTTTAAATTGTAAAGAGTACCGAGAAATATTTACCTCCTTTTTTTCTCGGCCACACTAGGTACATTATTTTATTTTATTCATTGTAATCTTTAATGAAGCTGAGGATATAATAGGACGGTAATATTTAGCGAGATTATTAGGATTTAATGTTAATTAAATATTGTGACTAAGTTAAAGTTCCTGGATAACACTCGGTACGTTACCTGAGTTTGTAATGTACACTAGATAAATTACCTAAGTTTGTAATGTAGTGTTAAGATGTAAGTTTTTATGATATTTTTGCTGCCTTAACTTTCTTTTTTTTGTTGAGTTTTTTTTGTGAAAGATTTTTTTGACGTTCATTAAGTGTGTGTAATATACCTTATGGCAAAAAATATTTTCATTTCATTTTATTTACTGCTGTTACGGTAGCACAGAATATAGCCACCCCCTCTTCTCGTGGGGGTCGTAATAGGCGACTAAGGAATAACATAGTTCCACTACCACCTTTGAACTTAAAAAGCCAACCGATGGCGGAATAACCAGCCAACTACTGGCTTTCAAATACACAGGCCGAAGATGGGCAGCAGCGTCTTTGGTGCGACAAAGTCAGCCCTGCGGTCACTTACCCGCCTACTCAGAGTGGTGACTATGGGCAACACACACGCTATTTTTGGCGCGAACTTGTGGAGGCCTATGTTCAGCAATGGACTGCGATAGGCTGATGCATGTGTATTTTATTTCATTTCATTTTAATGGCATCTTATTATAATAGTTTACTTGTATCTTTTATACTTTACGTTCTAGGAACACAGTGCATTGTTAAACTGTTCAGTGTTGATTGTTTTTGCTGCTCTGCTTATCACATAAAATGCATTTTTTTGTAATTAAAAAATAATAAATAAATATTAATTACTTGTCCATTAAAAAACACAATTCTGTTATATTAAGAAAATGTTTTGCTTGCGTTTCACAAAATTGTACAATAGTTTTAATGTTTAAAAATAAATGTAACTTATTTTTTATTTTGTAGTGAAAATTATGCTCAAAGATATCACATACAAACATACATACATACATACAACTCAAGCGTACTTACGCCACGCAAAGTGCGCGGTAAACACCTAGTAAGGAATAAACAAGGCAAAAATGCAACTAGCCTGAAAAAGTATCTGCCTCCGTTGTGCTGTGCCGAGTGCCCGAGTGATAAGTCCAAAACTGCAGGCATGCGCAGATCGCGTGCTAGCTTTATCTCTCTTACTTCCTTACAGAGGATCCACGAAATAATTTATTAATCCTGGCGGTCCTAATAAGGGTATTGGGAAACTGTTATTGAATTATTGCATTGTCATCGGTCCTTGATATACGATACGTGTGCAAAGTTTCAAATTAATCAAACTTCTGGAAATCGGTGAAAATTACGTTCAAATATTCCATTATATATACAACAACCCAAGCTAATAAAAGCGTGGTAAAAAGTTATCTTACCTATTGTACATAGTTTTATGTTATGTATAAATGTTTACTTTGTAGTTTTATTATATAAAATTTGATAATTATTTTCTGAGCTACATATATGATGTTAATGTTTATAGTGATTATTAAAACCATTAGACTATCTTTAAAAGTCATTTTATTGTTTTTATCACATTTTTATAATTTGCTACATTACGTTAAAACCATTTAATTACTACTGCCCTACTACTATTTACACAGATATTCTTAAATTAGAGCTTCATTTTAACTAGCCGCTATTGATATTAGGTTTTAAATAACACCGTCTACAATATTTATGTAAAATATAAAAATAACATTATATAAACTGCATTATAATAGTTGTTGTTATATATTGTTAATATTTTTATCTATACACACAAAAATTTTGTGTTGGTATGTTATAAATAACTATATAGCTATATTTCAAGGTACATTCTAAAGCTAAAACATAATCATATCATAAGAAATCCAAAAACAATTAATGAATGTTGTTCTGTATGTAAATATATAATTTCATTTTAAAATTAATTAGTTTTATAATTGTGGTAGCCCTGTTTTAAATATGTTGTAATATCACTACATAGTATAAAACAAAGTCGCTTTTTCTGTCCCTGCAAATGTATGTACGCTTAAATCTTTAAAACTACGCAACGGATTTTCATGCGGTTCTTTTTAATAGATAGATTGATTCAAGAGGAAGGTTTATATGTATAATAACATCCATTAAATAGTGGAGAAATACTGTTATTTTTGAGTTTTCTAATGTTATGTCGTAAATAATAATTAATTTTTTCGCTTAAATTGCAAACGCAGGCTGAACCCTACGAGATTTATCAAAATAATGTACTAAGTATTGTACACATTGAAAAGGTCTACAGAAAACTCCGCTATGGTATATACCTATCTCTTATGGATATCCCACAATAACATTTTTTTGTCATTTACTTTTTACGACAAATAATGGCTAATTTTCGAAGCGATTTTAATCAATACAGCATTAATCCTTATCCAATTAAGTACCTTAAATACATTGTTGATTGAATATAGATCTATATGGCCCTTTACAGCATATGATTTAAATGAATATTTTAATAGATATCACAGATTTAAAAATTGCGGGACGTAGCGTTTGCGGTGGTACCGGCCGGCGGGCGGTGGCGGCAACGTGCTTATAAATAGCGCGTCGGAGGCTGCGATTCTCCCGATAGCATTTTGAATTTAGCAGCGATCGGATGCATTTATTATCGGAGCTCTCTAGCGAGGAAAATAACAATACATAATAAAACAGTGCTTTTCTGCGCGACAACGTATCAGTAATTATAAGTAACTTACGATAAGTAATTGTATGATAGTAGTTTTAAAATATAAATTACATTTTTTGTAAGGTTAATTTTTAAAGCGCACTTATAGTAATAATTAGTATAAGTACATACGGTTAGATAAGATTAACCATAATTTTTGTATTGGAATTTTCTATTAAGATCTTGGTTAAAATTTAGAGTTAGATCAATTTAATATTAGGGAAATTATTTTCAAAAATCGTAATTTAAGTTGAGGTATGTAAGTTCAGAAAAAGAACTTAATAGAATAGGTATCTTTTGTTGTTGATGATTGTTGATTATCTTTTGTTTTTAGTCGAACGAATAGCAAAGTATTTTTAATTAAATTAAAATCGTAGTTTAAGTTGAGGTAGTTCAGTTAAAAAAAGAAAAACTGAATAGAATAGGTATCTTTTGTTTTTCATGATCGTTGATTATCTTTTGTTTCTAAAGTAAAAAACGTAGTGTATATTCCAAAGATATATTGTATTTCTGTAGTGTATTTAGCATCAGCAATGCACCCGTGCGAAGCCGGGGCGGGTCGCTAGTAATAAATAAATTGAACCCATAGTTTAAATACCAAATTATATAATAAATTAATACCCAATATTATATACACAATATGAATGAAATTGTATTAACGAATAAAAACCAGCCCGTAAGTAAAAAACGTGAATTCAGCTAAGAATATTGAAAGGGTTTCTGACTACCACTGTCAGTAAACGTTTCAATTCTAGCTCGAAGTCTATATAAAACATATTTTTAATTAATTGTTTCTGGTTCAACATTTGGGGAGCGGTCTATGCGAGTTCCATCGCCCAGTCTTTGCGACATAGACTTGATCATAGCTGGCGTAGCTGTTTTTAAGTCGTATGCCCAACCGATCTTACTAAAAAAATCGATAATGAGCCTGGTCAAATTGAAGTAGTCAAATTGTTCTCCCGATCTATAATCGTATGGAAACGCATGATGGAAATTATGGGTACCTTCGCCCAATAATATAAGTGATACGAATTTGTTTTGTGTAGGTACTATTTCTCTGAAAAAAAACAGTAAAATAAATATGGTAATAATCAATATTAAAAAAAAAATAAACGAACTATATATAAAAAAAAAACTATATAAATTAGTTATAGACAATTAACCACACTTAATAATAAAAAAAAGTTTAAAATTCTAATTAATTTTGTTTTTGAAATATTGTTCAGTCAACAACGGAATGTTCGATGTTATAAATAATAAAATAATTAAGACTTTCATTTTAAAAACGTTAATTTTAAATACATGCAGAATTCAGGAATAATATCAATAAGGCTCATAATATTTACTTGTTGTAAGGCCTAGTTCCAAACGTATGTGCTAGGCTGTTAACCGTTAGTTCACTGTGGAATGCACACAAGAAACGTATAAACCATTGCCACGCTATAGTACATTGCCAGGTTTCACCCAAAATATAAACGTTAATGTAGAATGGTAAAATATAGCAGAATAGCAGTTTAAAATATGTGAAATACCTGAAATAAAAAAATTACACAGGTAAATTATTTTAAATTTGTACGTCACATTGATCGCTGTATCAAATATTACATTCTACGTGTACTTTTAATATACATAGATCACCGTCTCAATAGTCGTCAATAAAATCTTTCTTTTCATTTCAACAGTTATTAATATGTAAAATACCAATAATACCAAATACCAAACTATTGTATGTGATTTGATAAAAATTACCTACTTGTTAAAAAATCTTAACAGTGGATCATCGGTTATGTCGCTCATATCTATCTGTTTACCACGACTTAATACTAGCTCGTTTTTCTTTGTCATTAGCCATCCGATGTGAGAAAAGAACAAGCCACGATTGGCATTGTGCGGGTCAGCTTCTGTATCGCTGTACTTATGGTGAACGCGGTGGTCGAGAACCCATTGATATATGGAATTCTTAAAACACAAATTGTTAACATCTTCAATGATATCTAATATAATGACGAATCAATAATATCTAGACATGTTTATTCATATACTCTTATTATAAATTTTTACTAGATAAATCGCTAATTAAGTAAGTCAGTCATTAAACTTTGGATATGAAAAATATTTATGTTTAAAAATTAAATATAGATTAAGTAGTTAATCAAAAAAAAAAAGTATTTAAATATAAAAATTAGCGAAATATGGTACAAAAATAATATGGCTTTATAGATTAAAAGGGTTTGTTACCTGTCCCGCACTTGCATAGCCAGCAAGTAAAATTAAGTGGAGAGGTAAGTTTACTTTAAATGCTCTGTGTGACCAAAGTTTATGAACTCCTGCCGTAAGACCAAAACCAGCGAACATGTACATGGCTAGAGCTGAAATTAATATGTGTAAATTATAGATATTATTTGTAAACTAAAAAAAGTAAAGCAAGTTAAACGTTTGTTATTCTCGTCAATGTCATTCAACACATACCCCTAAAAAGTTTAATCTTTTTTTTAGATTTTTTTTTAAATGAGTTAGGGAACAGCAGAGAACATCCTGTTCATAATATGGAGTAACCCGACTGGGGAAGTACCTCAACATTGCAGAAGATCACAGCTAAACAGCACTGCTTTCCAGCAGATTTGTGTTTCTGTAGTGAGTAAGATGTCCAGAGATCCTGAAGGGATTGGAGTAGGATCAGCAACGCGTTTACGATGTTTCAGGTGTTGCAGGCATCTATAGGCTACGGTGATCGCTTACCGTTAGGTGGACCGGACTGTAAGCTAGCTTTCCGACTTAGTTGTATAAAAAAAAATAGTAACTAGGTATTACAATTTAACACTTACTAAAAGCAAGGGTTTGCCATTTCGCTGGAAAAGCGTACTTATAACTCCAGTAAATACCTAAGACATGGTATAGAATTATCAGTATAGCGATATTCCATTTTATTTTATTTTTAAATCCCAAACTCTTTTCAAATGATTGAAATAATTCACTCAGTGAAACCGTATGTATTTCATTATTTTTTTTATCTGTATCCATTATTACAATTTTACTATACCTACAACAAAGAAACAAATATTACGATTAAGTCATGTAGTGTCATAATTCAATTGATTTAGTTTAGAAGTTACTAGTCTTGTTGTGTAGTATGTAGGAGTTATTAAACACTCGTGGGTTTTCTAAAAATAACAAACAAATTATTAGTATTCCTGTTGCCTATAATTGGGCGAAGCTCGAAGGAAGTTTCTAGTTAGCGTATGTTACTACTTTTACTCGCTATCGCTTTCATTTATTTAAACAATCAACCAGTCACTCATTAACGCATAGTCTGGTTTCAGTTATTGACTTTTTTTATGATAAAAGCACAAACGCGTTTTTCTTCAGCATTCAACATTTCGCTCATAGTTATGTGCTCTTTAACGCCGATATGATTAAGTCATCATAGAATATTTTGTTATTAATTAATAACATATTTTTAGTAGCGAGTTTTCATGGACAAAAATAAACGATTTCACAAAAATCATAACAAAAGGAAAGGAAAAACTTAAAAACTATAAATATACGTAATAATATTTAACAGTACTTACAATTTTGTATATTTACCAATATTTTATTTTTGTTTTCTATAAACTAAACTGTTAAATACTTACAGGTGTTTATCAGGAACACTTCCTGATTTTGGATATAATTTCTCCACAGCCGCAAGTGTCGTTTCGTATTGTCGTATCGCTCGCTATGGAAACTGTTACAAATGTATGTGTAAGACGATCTTATATATCATACATAACTGTAATTATAGGATAAAATCATAAAATCACATTCGCTATAAAAATCAATCACTAAATTAATATATAAACATTGTTGTAGCAGCATAAAATAACTTTGTCTATTTATGATTTGGCTATATTTATAGTAATTTTAAATATAAAGAAATTTGTTTGTTCGTTTTTTTGTTAGTTAATCAATTGTTTTTGAAAATATTTAATAATATGTTTGACGTAAAGTAGTAGTTGCTCAGTAAAAATATAAATATTTCAGTGGAGTATTATACGTTGACAAATAAAATATGAGAAACTATGTCATTTAACACAATAAAAATACAATCTTAAGCTGAAGACGTTTTAAGTTACAAAATAGTCGTTAATATTTCAACTTTTCGGTATCTAAAAAGACTTGATAAGGATAACTAAAGGATACTAAAGGAACTAAAGAATACTATACAAATTACATGTCAAATAATCGTGAAATTACCAGAAGGAATCCATGTAAAAAAAAAAACGCTATAAAAGAATATACAACTACATTAATATTTTAAATATTATATTTTTATGACACAAAACTGTAATTTAGTTTTTATAGGTTTGGGTTTTTTGTTTTTTAATTGAGGGAAGATAATACAAAGTTATAATTAGTAAAACGTGCAACAATAAGAACGTACAAGCATGTGTTAACGTTATGCTAATTCTATCATTAAGTGATAGCGTATTAAAGAGTTAATCTTATATATTCCAACAATAATAGATACGAGAAAAACACCAGGTTCTATTGGGTCTGAAAGTAAAAGGTTGCCGAAAGGTTTTTATATTCAGTAATAAAACGCACGTGATACACGGCCTCCTTCGCTATTAGACTGCAAAGGTCCTGCCTCAGGTAATATAACCTCGGATATACAATATTACACACGTGTACTGAGCATATTACAAGTCATTATAACAACAAACCTTCATATGTTTTAAAGTGGAGTAATTTTGATGTGCATGAGATGAGTAACTAATAATATCTTAATATTAGCTGTCCCGGCAGACGTTTTTTTGCCATGTATTTTATTTTTTTACACGATAAGTAATCACCAACATAACACATACTAAAATCTTCTCCAAAATATATTATATCTTTTGATATAAGTATCATTCTGATCAGTTCAGTAGTTTTCGTAGTATAATCGAACGAAATAGCCGGCTCTTCCTTTATTATATTATAAATTGAGGTATGACATAGTAACATATCTTGCTCAAAATGAGGAGCAGCCTAACTGAGCAGTACCTCAACCTGTAAAAAAACTTTACACATATTACCATATATTTCACTTTTTATTTAATGTTCAAACTTATTATTTCAATTAATTATGGTCGAATTTCGACCACTGGGCGAGCACATGTAGTATATAGTATAAGTGTAAGTATAGTATTGTTACGTGTTAGGGTTCGAATGATTTGGAGAGAAAGACCTGCTGACTCTTTTCAAGACTTTATTCACTAGCACTAGGTCCAACACAAAGCACTAGGTTCAAACACTAAGCACTCACGATGTCCTCAGTCGTAGCCAATGTCGTAGGTTTCGCTGGTATCACTCTTGATCACTATTTTCACTCTTGAAGTCGCCTCGAAGATCGCTCAAACTGAACTGCACTCGCTCGCCTCGCTGCGGCTATTATATCGGCCGAGACGAGGCCCAGGCCATTCTGGAAAGTTCGCGCATGTACCCGGTTTTCGAGACTATACTTCTATATAGTTCCACAGTTGCTCCTCTAACGCCATCTAGTATTGAGTAGAGAGTTTCATGCGGTCTCCTGTCTTTGCGTGGTTTCAATGGTTGCCGCTAGATGACGCTAGTTTCTTTGTGTGTTCGTAACAGTATATATATGTAATGTAGTACATACATAGTATAAAACGTTTGTCTTAGTACTTATATAATTTGTAATGTCTCATGTTTGTCGCAGTTATAGTATAGAAGGTTACAGCTAAGATAATACTACTTTCAGTAGTGTTGTGCTCTAAGAGAGAGAGTAAGGTGGCCAGATCTCAGAGGAATATATCTATTGGAGTTCGTTTTTTGTAAGGTGGTCCGTACGCTTATTTTTCATCTTTATAATGTAAAAAATAATATAAACATTTTTTAATACGATTATGTCGGCTAACAAGCATACCACTTGACTGTAAGCGGTTATCGTTGCCTATAGATGTCTGCAACAACAGAAGTATCGCAAGCGCGTTGCCGACCCTAGATTCAACCCCTTTGGAGTTTATTATAACGATATCTTAAAACTTAAACATAATAAAAATTGAAATATATATAATTAAAAACGCTATGTGAGAAAGATACACGAATTTCGAATGCTGTTTTAGTAGCTTATTAATTATCTATAACTACTGACGCTTTAAAAAAACATGGTTGTCACTAAAACAACGTAAACCGGGTCCAAACTAACTAGACGATGTCGTGAGCCAAATAAATAATATTTTCATATAATTTTTATATATCTATTCTTTCCATAGTATGAGTAGAAAATACGAAATTAGTTACAAGCTTTGGCCTATTTTTTGCATTTCGATAGTATCATATGAATCTCTTTAAACAAAGTGAGCTCAACTTCTTTTTAGTTGCTCATTCAGTCAGTTCAGCTTATTGCAGTCGATTGCTGGACATAGGCCTCCCAAAGGTCACGCCAGACATCCCGGTTTTCATCATTTAAAACAACCACTTTCATCATTTAACACCAGAATGATTGAATTCTAGAAAAACCTACCACCTGGTTTCAGTCCTACTTTTATACTACTATAGCTGATGCCCGCGACTTCGTCTGCGTGGTATTTATTATTCCTTCAATTAAAATTTTAAAGATCGAAATACCTTATAGTGCTTCGTTATAGACGACATTCAACGTAAACTGATTCGGAACATGGACAAATAGGCTGGTTGGCTGACTTACACGGGAGAAACCAACATAGAGCTGGCCGTGCGAGAAATAGCTGACGCTTTGGTCTATGCATGCAACACGCTGCGTCCGCTCTTGAGATTTGTTTTTGTTACGAAAGAATAACAAACGAACGCCTTAATTAACATTTTTTTTCACCATCGCGATGTAGAATACTGTCAGCGCCATCTAGTTTATTTAATACGAATTAGAGTCGGTAACATTATTTTGGAAGCGTCGATTATTGCAGTGAATTGTAACATTTCACCATCGCTATGTAGAATACTATCAGCGCCATCTAGTTTATTTAATATAATGATGAAATACTTAATAATAATTTGTATGAAAGGTGAGTTATGGGCAAGTGTTTTTAGATATGTTTGATGAAAATATGTTGAGTCGTCTAAAAGTTGTGGGGGTGAAAGTGGGGAAGAATAACCGAATGTCTGCAAATATAATCTAGTGGGGTCTCAAATGAAAGCGCATCACGTGCACATTACAAAATAATGTGTACAATGAAAATCGGTTGTGCTCTGAAAAAACTCTGGGGTTAAAGTGGGGAAAATACCCAATATCTGCAAATGTATGTGGTGGGGAGAAAATGAGAATGGAAATCCGAATGTCAGTAATTTTAATCAAGTATCAAATGAAATAGCATCATATGCACTTTGCAAAATCATTATTTTAATAATAAAACTAAGTTGATTAAATGTGCGTGCCGATAAACTTAAAAAGGAGTCCCGGCACGATAAAGGGAGCTATATAGTGTGATGGCCCTTTATCCCCCCTCGAACAAGAAAGTTCCCGTTTTAACCTAAAGGGCGTGTTTTTAAAGATATAAGTGCTTTTCTAACCCTTCAACTTGGAAATTAAGTGTAGTGGAGCTATCTGTTGTCGAGTATTTGAACTTCATTCAGAACAACGATTATTTATTTGTGTTGCATTTCGAAAGGCGCTGTGAGCAATTGCAGCATATGTAGTAATGGCGCGAAATTTAAAATTCCAATTTCAATAAAGTCTTAAATAACATTTGTTACTATAGTAAAATTATTAAATTTTATGTATTTATACAGCAGTAGCTAACTTATAAATTTTGTTCTTCTCGTTTATGCTAAAGGACGTATTTCTAGGGGGTGGTGGTCTAACAACCCCACGGGGACCAGCCGGGTTGGAGTTGTTCTGCTTCCGGTTACTAGTGCGTTGTTGCTACTTATTTTGATTGGGAATTTCTTGAGACAGTGAATTTAATCTATTTCCTGTTATCTTGAATGAATTTACCATGTTTTCTTTTATTGACGGAGTGTCGCTCACTAGTTTCTTTGCATAGTTATAATTTTCTGGAGACGTAGATTGTTCTCTTTTCCTTTTTTCTTTATTTATGTTTCCTTCCTTGACTATCAACTGATCATATTTGATATATGCAAAGTTTCCCTTCGCCCGTTCTTCTTTAAGCTTTGGTTGCAATTCTCTTCGTCTTTCCAGTATTTCCTTCGGAAAATCTTCCGTGACATAAACCTCCTTTAAGTTCCTTTTCTGCTTTAGTATCTCTTTTCTCTTCCAAATATTTGCAACTTTAAACGTCAGAACACTAATGGAAGACCACAGATTAGAAGAATTGGAATACGCTCTTAAATCAATAAACTGGGATATTATTGGATTATGCGAAGTTAGAAGATCAGGAGAAGAAATAAGAGAATATAACGAATATATTTTCTATTACAATGGCGAGACACAAGGGATGTATGGAGTAGGATTTTTAATAAAAAAATATCTGAAAAACAGAATACTAAATTTTAAAGGAATATCAGACAGGATTGTGGTTCTCAATATGCAGTTAGCTGCATTCAAACAACCGATATCTATTATTCAAACCTATGCACCTACAGAACAAGATACGATAATAGTAAAAGAAAAATTCTATAAAAAATTAGCTGGAGTACTGCAAGGGATAAATAAAAACGTAATAGTGATGGGAGATTTTAACGCCAAGACAGGCAGCAAATCAAACAAAGACGAATTCGTGTTAGGAAAATACAGTAGCGGAGAAAGAAACGATAATGGACAACGACTCATCGACTTTTGTTTTACGTTTAATTTAAAAATAATGAACAGTTTTTTTAAAAAGGGAAAAATGAGAAAGTGGACATGGATTTCTCCAAATGGCAAGCATATGAACGAAATTGATTTCATTTTATCAAGAGAAAAACAAATATTCCGTGATGTCAGCGTAGTAAATATTTTCAATTTTAATACAGATCATAGAATGGTAAGAGGAATTATAAAATGCAAAAAAAGGAATTCAAGAAAACATATCTTATCAAATAAAAATATAGGCACTTCGTTTCCGTTATCAAAAACTAACTTAGATGAATTAAATAAAACACTATTAGAAATTAAGACGCATAGAACTTTACAAGAAAAATACGATTTTTTGGAAAAAGCAATGAAAGAAGTGAATAGATTACGGACAAAAATAGAAAAAAGGGATAAATTAGGAGAAGAGACAAAAAAATTAATGGAAGAGAGAAAAAAACTATTGGAGAATCGTAAAGATAATTTCCAAAATATAGCGAACATCAGCAAGAAAATTCAGATATCAATAAGAAGACACCGTAAAGAAGAAAGACTAAATATATTAAAGGTACAGATAGAAAAAACAGGAGGGATAAGGAAAGGCTTGAAACAACTAAAAGAATATACACAATGGATACCTAATATCAAAAGTCAAAAAAAGAAAACTGGTCAACAGATTACAGGAAGATTGTCAATAATTACAGAGGCAACAAAATTTTATAAAGAATTATACACAAATAAGAATAAAAATATACTGATAAGAGAAAAGAGATTTGAATTAGAAGAAGAAATACCATGCATACTAGAAGCAGAAGTTGTTAAAGCTATTCAAACACAAAAAAGTGGTAAAGCACCTGGTGACGACAAAATTTCAAATGAGCTATTGAAGGACACAATAACCACAATTGTTAAGCCCTTGACCTACTTATTCAACGAAATTCTCTTTACCGAACAAATACCAACTCAATGGACAAAGTCGACGATAATTCTTTTACCTAAAAAAGGAGATAAAACAAATATTAACAACTATAGACCGATATGCCTTACATCTAATATTTATAAAGTGTTCTCAAAAGTTATACTTGGAAGAATAACAAAGCAACTGGACGCAAATCAACCAAAAGAACAGGCGGGTTTTCGCTCTGATTTTTCAACCATTGACCATATTCATGTAGTCAAACAGTTAATTGAAAAATGTAATGAGTATGGCAAAACTTATTATTTGGCATTCATAGATTACAGTAAGGCTTTCGATTCACTGAGTCACACCTACATCTGGAAGACGCTAGAAAACCAAGGAATAGAAAGTAAATATATAAAAATTATAAAAGAAATATACAAATATTCCACAGCGTAGATTCAACTAGAACGAGTAGGAGATGAGTTTACCATCGAAAGAGGCGTCAGACAGGGGGATCCACTTTCGCCGAAGATATTTACAGCAGTTCTCGAAAATATATTTCGAAATATTGAATGGGAGCACTTTGGCATAAATGTAAATGGAACCAACCTAAACCATCTAAGATTTGCTGACGATATCGTACTATTTGCTGATACTCCGGAAATGCTTCAAACTATGATATATCAACTGGACCAAGAAAGCAGGAAGGCAGGCTTATCTATGAATCCAATTAAGACTAAGCTAATGACAAATGCGATAAAACATAACATAGAACTAAGGCAAGAGCCTATTGAATATGTCGACGAATACGTATATCTAGGACAAATCATATCTACAAAAGACCAATATTCAAAGGAGATGGACAGAAGAATAAGCAACACTTGGAAACGCTATTGGTCTTTGAAAGAAATATTTAAAAACGAAACAATCCCAATGACTGTTAAAAGCAAATTATACAACATCTGCATTCTTCCATGCCTTACCTACGGGTGTCAAACTTGGCCTGCTACGTACAAAAACAACGAAAAACTTGTAAGTTGCCAACGTCACATGGAACGAAGTATGCTTGATATAAAGCTGCGAGACCGGTGGACCATCGCTAAAATAAGAAGCAAGACAAAAGTGAGTGATATTAGCAAAACAATTAAAAAACTGAAATGGAACTGGATCGGACATATTATGAGAACAAATAAGGAAAAATGGACCAAAAATATTATGGAGTGGTACCCTAGAAATGGAAAGAGGCAAAGAGGGCGTCCAATAAAAAGATGGGATGACGATCTACCTAAAGGATGGAGAAGATTAGCTCGTGAAAGAAAAGTGTGGGAGCAACTAGGGGAGGCCTATGTCGAAGGACAACCTGACAAAAGAACCGGTTACTAAAATAGTAAAAAACTAAAATTGTGTAGTGCTTGTTGGTCAGTGAATAAAGGCTTTATTTATTTATTTATTAGCTAACTTATATTGTGGAGTTAAAGCGAGATAATTTTAGTTATTCAAATTAGTTCTGAAAACATTTTAAAATTTAAGTTTTTAAATTTCGCGCTTTTACTACGTATGCTACAGCTGCAGAACCTATAGTTACGGCGGATAACAATGTCGAGAACATTCTAGAAGGTGTGAGAAAGAAAATATTCTTAAATTTTTTCGAATATCCTAGAGCCTAGCTCTCTGAATATATAAGAGCCCGGTGTTGTCTGCCAGAGTTAGTTCGATTTGAACAGCGAAATAAGCGATTTCGAAACGAAAAGGTAAGAAGTTATCTGTGAGCCTTTATTTTGAAGTATCACGTGTGAGTATTTTTAATAGTGTGTTTAATTAATTCTCGATTTTGAAGCGAAGAAGAAAAAAGTTGTCTGTGAGCCTTTATTATGAAATATCAAATGTGAGTATTTTTAATAGTGTGTTTAATCAATTCTAATGTTTTTTTTTCTTTTTTTTTTTAATTGTAATTTTCTTAACCTTCAAGCAGTCGCGCGACTTTGAATTGATGCCTTCTATATACTTTTGGCCGTAAACAAAAGATCGCGCGACGGTTTGAAGGTTAAATAAATATTTTTCTTTGTCTCAACGTACTCCACGTTTACGTAAAAATATATTTGCCTATAAATGTTTATATTATATATTACAGAATACAATGCCTAGACGTAAAAGAGCAGCAGATCTTGCCAGTTCTGCAGCGAAACGGCGGAAACAAAAAGAATATCGAAGAAATGAATCGGAAGAAGAGCACGAAGCACGTTTACAAAATGAACGAACCAGGATGAGCACCCTGAGAAGCAGAAAAAGCAAAGAAAGAAAAGAAAATAAAAGTATTGAAGAATCGAGAATTTTAAAATTTATATAATAAGTAGGAGCGGTCCCCCAACGCGATGTATTTTTTTATAAATTATTTTATTGTATGATGATGCCGGCAATATCAATACTTAATTAGGTGCATAAGTTGTATAATAAGCTGTTTAAGTAATTAAAGTATTTTTATTTATCCCATGGGAACTCTTTAATTTTCGGGATCAAAAGTATCCTATATGTTGACCAAGGATATAAGCTACCACCATACAAAATTTTATTTAAATCGGTTCTGTCGTTTCAGAGATTCGCCCGTACAAACAGACAGACAAACAGAAACAAAAAATTTGAAAAAAGTCTAAATGAGTTCTATTTCACTTCTTACATCAGAAATGTGCATGTACAGAAATTTGACCTCTACAGTTTTATTATATGAATAGATATCTATTTTTTTTGGAAGTCACTTGGGATACTCAAATTTCAAGTGGAGCTTATTACATATGGTCTGGATCGCATAGAGACTCAATCCTGAAGGAAAATTTTGCTCTTCCATAGTTTCAAGAATACCAGACTTCACGCAATCGATTCCTGTCACGTTTACGCAGGAAGAGGGAAACTGCTAGGCCCATTCTAGAATCATTAGTTTTTTTTTTTAAATATACTACTCAGTTTGATTACTTGCTGTTCATTGATATTTTTTCATAATTTTTATTTTTATATAACTGTCAACTTTAAAAGCAAGCCTTTCTCAATCATAGGTACAATCTGATTGGACTTTTTAATAGACACGTATGACAAGCACTATAAAATCCCAGAGGATGTTGGCGTTTCGTCATCCAGACCTGACATATTCTTCTTTTCTAGACGTATTAAACATATAATACTTGTAGAGCTCACTGTACCGTGGAAAACCAACATCCCTGAAGACCACATAATATAATTAAATAAATATTACGACCTAACAAATGAGCTAAACAAAAATAGTTATGTGGTTAATTTATACGCGGTAGAAGTAGGAGCGAGATGTATACTAGCAAAATTTCTCTACAATTTACTGCAAGACCTTGGTCTGTCGAGAACCGCAGTAAATTCTATTTTAGAACGAGTGTCTAAGGCTGCACTACCAGGTTCTTACCAAATTTAGCTAAGCAGGGCGGGAAACTCGAGCAGTGAAGGTGAGCGTTGATGCGCAACTCAAAGGGGGCCTTCTTAAACCTACACCTAGGTTGCAAGTCCTGGGAACTGCTCTGAGTTTCTCCTTCTGCCACACGATGGACCCAGCACCCGCACGGCGAATCCATGGAAAGCTAAGAAGTTTGTCTCTCAAAATATTGTGTTATTTTTGATTTATTTACTTTTTTTGTTGGATTTAGCAAGTACTTTCTATTTTTTTATTATATATTATTTATTTTATTTTATATGAAATATCTACTAAAAACAGCACTACTGCACGTTTTGGAACGTTTTATGACATTATATCTCACTACTACAGGTTAGGTGGAAGAGATGTCTTCTAGAGATAAGTCCGCCTTTGTAAACAAAAATTGTACCACTTTATTTTTATTTTAAAAGCAATACAGCATATATTATATAAAATTCGGTTAATAAGTATGTGCTATCATTTACTTATCTTTTCCGGAACCGCTCCTTTCATTGATTAGCCCGAAAATTTTAAAATGTATCCGGTCTAGTACCTCTCATAGAGGTAGAAAAAAAAACAAAAAACAAATATCTTATTATGTGATTACGTTGTAAAAAAGGTTACGGATAAATTTCATGTTTTATAAGTATAGATAAATGTCAATTGCTCCTTAAAAAAATCTTGAATGTACGTAAGCATAACTAAAGAGTTATGAAAAAGTAGGTCAGAAGACGCCTCCGCCATAATGAGTTTCTGTTACAACAATATCTTTCTTTGATCAACTCAGAAATTCTGTAAAAGGTAAGTCAGGTGATTATTTTTCATGTTATTTGTGTTACCGAAAGCTTTGTTACAAGATAAAATTCAAATGAAATCAAAATTATTTTTAAGTTATATATAAGAACAACCGTTAAAGAAATTGCAATGCATTGTTTAGTGCTAACTATGATATTAATAGAGCTTACTAATTAAGAGCTTCCGTTTTAATTTTGGTTATTATTTGAATTAAATATTTTATTATTTTATTGAGCTCGTAATTGTAGATGAGATTTAGTTAAAAAAATTACGCATAAGGAAATGAGGTAAGCTAGTTTCCACTTTGTACGCTTATTAACAAGTTACCTTACCTAATCTATAATCTATAATATATATAAACGCGAAAGGTCATCACGAAATCTCCGAAACTATAACACCTACAAACTTGAAATTTGGCAAGTAGGCTCCTTATAGGACGTAGACATCCGCTAAGAACGGATTTTACGAAACTCAACCCCTAAGGGGTAAAATGGGGGTTGGAAGTTTGTATGAGAGTCCCATGTTTTTGACGTAAGAGACTTGAAATTTAAAATGTATGCTCTATAGATGGTAACAAGGTGTTCAAATAATGTATCTTTAGAAATCAACTCCCTTTTGGGGTTAAAATGGGGGATGTTACGTTGACTCACTAATCACGAAATCTCCGAAACTATAACAGCTACAAATTTGACATTTGGCAGGTAGGTTCCATATGAAGCGTAGTCATATGCTAAAAACTGATTTAACGTAACTCGACCCTTAAAGGGGTAAAACGGGGGTTGGAACTTTGTATGAAAGTCCTATGTTTTTTAAGTAAGAGATTTGAAATTTAAAATGTATGTATAGATAGTAAAAAGGTATCCAAATAATGTATTTTTAGAAATCAACTCCTTTTTGGGGTTAAAACGGGGGATGGTAGGTTGACTCACTTATCACGAAATCTCCGAAAATATAACAGTTATAAACTTAAAATTTGTCAAGTAGGATTCTTATAAGGCGTAGACATCTGCTAAGAATTAATTTTACGAAACTCGACCCTTAAAAGGGTAAAACGGGGGTCGGAAGTTTATATAAAAGTCCTATGTTTTTGAAGTAAGAGACTTGAAATTTAAAATGTATGCTCTATACATGGTGAGAAGGTGTTCAAATAATGCATCGTAATCTATATATATAAAAAAAAGAGAAAGATCACTAACTCACTCATCACGAGAACTCAAAAACTGCTGGATGGTCCATTCATCCAGGATGGACAAAGATGAGATTTGGCAGGGAGGTAGATTATAATTAATAGACATCCGCTAAGAACGGATTTTGCGATATTCCACCGCTAAGGGGGTTTAATTATTAGGGTTGATAGTTTGTATGAAACTTATACAGCAGGGTCGGTTTAAAGCAAAATAACCGCGTTGCAACCCTATGTGTTCAAGGAATATTTATATTTATCACTTATAAGTAGTACAAAAAAAAAAAAAAATTTTTACAATATCTAACCTTTACGTTACCAGAATACTATTTATTTACCCCTGTTGTCACGGAGTCACGGAGGAGAGTGCGTTACACTATTCCGTGGCATATATAGTTACGTAGAACCAAATTAATAAAAATAGGTAAAAAAACTTTTTAAGTTAAACGGTTTTATGTTAAACATACATTGCAATGTTTAAGATAAATGTACTAAAAACCAAAAAATAATAAAATAGATACAGTCGTGGGAATTATAAACATATGCATAGACTAGACTAAAATAAAACCGTGGGGCACGTCAATTGTCTACAATCGTTGATTAAAATGTTTGTTTTGTAATGTTACACTATAATTAGGCAGTTGTTCAACCGACAAAGATGGACGTGTGATAAGTAGGGCTAGAATGTGGAAACAAGCTAGCAAGCTCGATTATAAGCGAGTTTTAGGGTTTCATAGTGGTGAGCGAGTAGTACTTTTATCATATGTTTTGTCGATTAAAGACAAACTACGAGCAGTGAAACGATTCCTCGCCAGCCAGCAGTGTGAATGTCCAACGATAAACTAGTTGAAACATCTCTTTTATTTACATGGAGTGTATAACTATTGGAATTTCCATGAGCAAGAAAATAGTAAGTAATTTCCTCACCGTCTGCGGGCCAACTGCCTATTTTAACGACGAATTAAACGATTCTTCTATCGCACATTAAGTCGATAATTTGTAGACAATTGACGTGCCCCACGGTTTTATTTTAGTCTAGTCTATGCATATGTTTATAATTCCCACGACTGTATCTATTTTATTATTTTTTGGTTTTTAGTACATTTATCTTAAACATTGCAATGTATGTTTAACATAAAACCGTTTAACTTAAAAAGTTTTTTTACCTATTTTTATTTTCTAGTTTTTAGTTTCTATTTCGCATTCTGTTTAATTCATTTAGTGCTTCATTATTGCAAGGCCCATCTTAAATATTGAGGTTGTATAGTGCACTGTATTCTTCTTGTCAAGCCCTTTTATTTGATACCCATATTGGTGGGATTGATAAAAAATTGTTATCAGACATTTGGTAGCGGCGGCCAGCTTAGATTTCAATTTTGCATAGTAAATTGTATTCTACTTGTTGAGACCTTTCATTTGATACCCATGTTGATGGGATTGATAAAACCTAAGTTATCCGCCATTTTGTAGAGGCCGCCATCTTGGATTTTAATTTTATATAGTACGTTGATTATACTGGTTGAGCACTTTCATTTGATACCCATATTGATGGGATCGATAAAACCTACGTTATCCGCCATTTTGTAGCGGCCGCCATCTTGTATTTCAATTTTTTATAGTATATTGTATTCTGCTTGTTGAGCCCTTTCATTTGATACCCATATTGATGGGATTGATAAAACCTACGTTATCCGCCATTTTGTAGCGGCCGCCATTTTGGATTTCAATTTTTTATAGTATATTGTATTCTGCTTGTTGAACCCTTTCATTTGATACCCATATTGATGGGATTAATAAAACATAAATTATCCGCCATTTTGTAGCGGCGGCCATCTTGAATTTATAATGATAATGAATAAACATAATTGTATTGTCACCAAAATCCAAAGTGTATACAAAATTTCAGATTAATCGGTTGACAGGAAGAGGGTGAAATTTGAATTACTAAATTTGACCCAAGAATAAAAAATAAAACAAACGGGGTGAGCTAAATAAAACCGTTTAAAAACTAAATTGCATGCAGTATATTTTAAACATATTTACACTACAATACTATATTATTACTACATTATTTCATACCACAATTCTGACGAATTCAATGAACCATTTTGTTAAACGCGACGCGCGCTTCGCGCGGACGTAGTCGCGGGCAACAGTTAGTGTATTATAAAACAAAGCCCCCAAAAGTGTATGACCGATTACGTTTATGTTTTATCGTTATATGATCGATTCCCTCAAAATCTACGGAACGGATTTTCATGCGGTTTCACCAATGGCTTCAAGAGATAGGCTTGCGGAACGGCTAAGCCGATTATGATGAGAGTTTCACTGGAAGTTTGCCGGGAAAACTTTGTTTCACACTGATTTCAACGCGGGCGAAGCCGCGAGCACAGCTAGTAATTTTATATTTATTACCCGGTTTACGTTACCCATTATGAATTATCAAGTAAATATTATTGCACGAAATTGGACGGACATTGCAACATGTATGCTAACTTAGCATGTACACATGATAGCGATCGTTACTCATAGTAGGGAATATACATGTCAGTGTATGTTTTTTTTTTAAATTAATTTAATGTATTTTTAAGAAGAATGTATTTTTAAAAAAATTAATTAATGTATTTTTTTTCTATCTATGTTGCCTCAGAATTTTGTACTGTGTGAACCGATTTTTTAAATTAATAATAGAGGTTTTAAATTTGTCTGATTTTTTTTTCTATCTATGTTGCCTCAGAATTTTGTACTGTGTGAACCGATTTCAATTATTCTCTTTTAATCGCAAGGTGGTGCGTTTCATGTAAACATTGAATTGAGATCTAACAAGTATTTTTTAATTTATATTCGCCCCGGCTTCGCACGGTTGCAAAAACTATCAGTGTTCCTCTACTATGTTATGCATGTGTTATACATATGAACCTTCCTCTGGAATCAATCTATTTACTAAAGAAAATTGCACCAAAATCCGTTGCGTAATTTTAAAGATCTAAGCATACAGACACCGGTAAGCGACTTTGTTTTATACTATGTAATGATAATGCGTATTCGCTTGACTATGTTTTCGTCGATATACGGTTCTCTACGTTTTCTCGATTTAAAAATACAATTTCCTCTTAAGAGTTAATTTGTGTTACAATTTTTTTAAAGTATTTATAACTATTTTATAAATTACTATCTGACTTGGCAAGCGTTGTTTTGCCTCTGAATGCTATTAAAAATAGGGTTGTAGAAGAGTGAAAAATTGAAGTTATATGTATTTTTCAATTTTCAAAAAAAAAAAATGTTGACTGGTTCTCAGACCTACACGATATGCACACAAACTTTCATAAAAATCGGTCCTGAAGTTTCGGAGGAGTTTGGTAACAAACATCCCGATACGAAAATTTTATATATTAGATTGACAGAAACGAATTGACATAATATTTTTAAGAAAACCCTTTATTTATTACATATTATAAATGAAACTGTTTGTTAAAATGTAAAAACAAAACCATAAGTAAAGTAATGAAAAGTAAGCTGGAAAAATAAATCGGTTTCTGATAATCGGTTACTGATGCGTTGCTCTTTTCACTCATATTTTTCAATTATTCCTTTTCAGTCTCAGCATGAGTCATCCGTGATCGGTTTATGCGGGTTCCATCACCCAGTCTTTGCGACACAGAGTCGATCATAGCTGGCGTAGCTGCTCGTAAGTCATACGCCCAACCTATCTTACTGAACATATCTATTAGGAACGTGTTAAAATTGAAGTAGTCAAATTGTTCTCCTGATCTATAATCGTATGGAAACGCATGATGGAAATTATGGGTACCTTCGCCCAATGTTACAAGTGATACGAATTTGTTTTGTGTAGGTACTATTTCTCTGCAAAAAAAAGATCCATAATGTAAATATTATAATATTTAATTATATAGAAAAAATTACAAACAATAAATACAGATAATACTAGTATACTTAAAGAGTCCTAAAAATTTATTTTGAGTTTCGAATTAATATTGTACTGAGTTGTAGTAAGGCACAGCAGGAAATATTCTGTTTAAAAAATGCCTCAGCTCATCTAGGGAAGAACCTTAACCTTACATGAGATCACAGCTGAATAATTCTTAAGTAGTATTTCCTCTGGCGAGTAAGGTGGCCAGAGCTCGTGATAGGGTCAAAATACGATCGCTTTGGAAAAGCGCTTGCGATTGTTCTGTCGTTGCAGGCGTATATTGGCTGCGCTAACTGCTTACCGTCAGGTCCGCTGTAGGTACACTTGCCTGCTAACTTAGTCGTATAAAAAAATATTATGTTGTTAATAATGGGATAGTTAAAAGTAATATTGATTGTTATAAACTTGTAGAGTCATCAAAGTTTTCAGCTCAAAAACGCTAATTTTCAATGGACACAGAATTGATGACGGGCCTTAGCAATATCAATAGGTTTCAAAATATTTACTTGTTGTAAGGCCTAGATCCAAATGTATGTGCGAGGCTGTTAACCGTTAGTTCACCGTGGAACGCACACAAGAAACGTATAAACCATTGCCACGCTATAGTACATTGCCAGGTTTCACCCAACAAATAAACGTTAATGTAGAATGGTAGAATATAGCAGAATATCAGTTTCATATATGCGAAATACCTGAAATGAAAAAATAAAAATAAATTATACGTCACATTATCGCTGTATAATATATATATTATACTGTGTATATAATATGTATATTATACTGTGTGTATTTATAATATACAGAGATGTGCAATTAAAAGACTTATCCCCTAATCGTTAACCTAGAAAAATCTGTGTTACAAAGATCAGTGTCTATTTTTATTTAATGAACCACTTCAATGTCATCGTAAGGGATGCAACGCATCATAGTCGCGGATAGGGCATATATATTATGGCATGGCATAGCATCGACAGGCTGTCATTTTTTTTTCGTTACAACGTTTAATTTTATGACGGAACTAAACACATTACATACAAAGTTAAAAATATGAGTAGTAAAAGAAAACCACTAAGGTAAAGGTAAAAACAACGGTAACAACGTGCTATACGATAAACTTGAGTGTCATCGTTGCTCACAAGGGTTTTGGAATGAACTCCAAAGATCTAGTTTCATTGATTGACAAGATAGAGGCTGAGAAAATAAAATTATCGTTTTTTACTGTTGTGTGCGTTGTTACTTCATGATATCAGCCGCTAATAGCTAGATCTCATAGCAGAAAGAGGCTGTCAGCATAGTTAGGAGATTTTGGATGGTATCTTCCGATATCTATAAATAACTATGATACCGATTTGAGGTCATAGTAAACGTCCAGTTGCATTTTACAACTTTACTATTCAAGCAGATATAGAAGTGAAGATTGGGCCTGTTTTCTTTACCAGATTGTTGGAAGCGGGTTTACACGAACTGACGCATTATTCACGCGCAAAGTGGCATAATTTCCATGTTGTAGCTTTTTGAAGACTGAGTGTGATGGGTCAGGAAATAATCCACAAAATTACGGTGATCTGCCTTTCGATCTACGGTGGGTGAATACATATGAATAAACATATTTATTAAAAATAAATATTTGCACAAACATTCAAGTCGGACTCAGTGACAATCAAACGCCTGATCGCCGTATTTAACATATATTATATAACATAACACACATATATATATATATAACGGCGCGTGCTATATTTTAAAGGAAATAATTAAATTTTGATTTTATTGATACTGTTGCCATGTGAAATTATTAACGTTAATAATGAATTACCAGCTTTATTACGATTATTGTATTTTGGAGCGGGTAAACACCGGATGGAGTTGTCAGTCAGGTGTCAGTTCGGTGGCTGGTCACTTTTTTGATTGAAAGCGGACGTGTGACATGTAATAAAAACTACCTACTTGTTATAAAAACGTAGCAGCGGATCATCGGTTATGTCGCTCATGTCTATCTGCTTGCCACCACTCAATACATGCTCGTTTTTCTTCGACATTAGCCATCCGATGTGAGAAAAAAACAAGCCACGATTGGCATTGTGTGGGTCACCATCTGTATCGCTATACTTATGGTGAACGCGGTGGTCGAGAACCCATTCATATATGGAATTCTAAAAACAAAGTTTTTTGATGATATCTAAATTTTTCTATGACATATCAATAAATCTTATACGTATTTATGTATACTAGTGGTTGCCCAGTAGTCTAAATGTAAAAAAGACTTACGAAATTCGACTATAATTAAAAATTTAAATTAAAAAATAAAACAAAAAATAGTGAAAATAAAGAACATTTTTTAAAAATTTTCATTTTGACGACAGACTTTGACAATCAAAAAAATAGTATATAATATGCGGGTGTGTGTCAAATACATGTTAGTGTGTGTAATGTTTTTTAATTGATTTTTATATATTTTTTATGCATAGTTTTAAAAAGATATTAGCATTCTGCACATCTTCTCTATATTAACTCTGTGTGTACGAAATTTTATGTAAATTTTTGTTTGTTTTCCTAACTAAGTTAATAAGAAATTACTACTGGTGGTTATCAAATATGGGATAAAATTGTACTACGAATAACTTTCGCATATAA
Organism: Melitaea cinxia; assembly: GCF_905220565.1. Lineage (NCBI taxonomy): Eukaryota > Metazoa > Arthropoda > Insecta > Lepidoptera > Nymphalidae > Melitaea > Melitaea cinxia. The sequence goes on from NC_059406.1 coordinate 6,289,502, forward strand.
CAAACGCATGCTCTTAGGTCATATTTATTTTTGATCAAATAGAATATTACAAATTTTTATTTAAATTCGACGATAAAAATCATTGTCATTTAATTTTATATGTATTTTTTTAAGTTTAAGAGTCGTTTTATATACACATATAGTTAGTTATTTCAAAATAATTGATTTTTTGTTTTCAACGATTTTTTAAAGTAAGATATTTCAAAAACCTCTAAAAAATTCAGTCCATTCAAAATAGACTAATGGTTTTTACTAGTACCACAGCACTGGTGGTACTGGGACGTATTTAAGTCTTTTTAAAGCTCATATGAGCAAAATTTCAGAGTCATCGTACAGTAATAAGTCTGAAACAGGAAATTTACAAGATATTTTTTAGGATTCTTCCATTGAAGAAACCAAACTCTTTTAAACTTTAGGGAGACATGGTCATCACTCATCACTTCAACCACATACAGTCCATTGCTGGACATAGGCTTCCAACAAGCCAACAAGTTCACGCCAAAAATGGCGTGAACTCCCGTGTTTTTCACCACACTGGGCCGGCGGGTTGGTAACTGCAGAGCTGGCTTTGTCGCACAGAGGACGTAGCAGCCCATCTTTGGCCTGTGTATTTCAAAACCAGCAATTGGATGGTTATCCCACCATTGGTCGGCTTTTTAATTTCCAAGGTGATAGTGGAACTGTGTTATCCCTAAGTCGCCACTTACGACACCCACGGGAAGAGAGGGGGTGGCTACATTCTTACTGCCGTAACCTCACAGCAAAATATGAGGGAGACAAAGTAGCAGAGAAAAATATAAATATAAAATAGTAGATAGAAAATAGTAAATAGGTCTTGAATGTACTATGTATATAATGTAAAATTGAGTGAGGACTGTGTGTTGGAAAACCATTGTACGTTACCCCCCGGCCAGCTGGATCAACAATCTAGGTAAGATCGCAAGTAAAGGCTACACGAGGATTGCGGAGAGTCTATTTGGCGTGAATTTGGGAAAGCCTATGTCCAGCAGTACTGCGATAGGCTTAAGCGAGTGAGCAGATAATCGAGGAGCAAGATAAAATAAAATAAATATTCAGACTTTTATCTACGATAGCCAACTATATTTTTAATGAATATTTTATGAAACTCTTTGATTAAGGACTAGATACAAGAAAGTAATCCATTTAATTGTTTTGGTTTTAGTGGAACGGCGTATAAATATAGTGGTCACCGCAGAAGGCGTTTTTTGAACAGCTCTATAGCTGGCTTACAATCATTTCCCACCCAAAAAAATATCGAAAAACATGTCATTTTTCGGGCTGTCAACTAAATATAAATCCTACTTATAACACTTTACGATGATTAGTGTTAGACGTAGATAAGGTAGTTTTATTCTGAAAACTGTCTCTATTTATTAAAAAAAAAAATGCAAAATATTGTACCAAAATTTAAATTTTAAATACTACTGCTCCTTATAATACCTTCTAGGCTTAATAGAATTATTACCTGTCCAGCGCTTGCATAGGCAGCGAGTAAAATTAAGTGAAAAGGTAAGTTCACTTTAAACGCTCTGTGTGTCCAAAGTCTATGAACTCCTGCCCCAATACCTACACCATTGAATACGAACATGGCTAGAGCTGAAATTAAAATGTATATACCTATTATAGATATTATTTGTAACCAAAAAAAGTACAAAAATTTAAAAGTTAATTCAAGGCATAAACCTATAAATGATATATATATATATATATATATATATATATATATATATATATATATATATATATATATATATATATATATATATATATATCTATATATATATATATTATAAATTTGGAAACAACTATCAACACTTACCAAAAACTAGGGTTTGCCATTTCGCTGGAAAAGCGTACTTATAACTCCAGTAAATACCTATGACATGGTATAGAACGATAATTATAACGTTATTCCATTTTATTTTATTTTTAAATCCCAAGCTCTTTTCAAATGATTGTAATGTTTCACTTAGTGAAGCCGTATGTATTTCTTTGTTTTTTTCAACTTTTTCCATTGCTAAAATTTTAATATACGACTCAGAAACAAAAATTTACTGCTATGATTATACTCGTACGCAAGGTTAACCAGATCCGTTCATATTATGAAGCGTACTACTTTCTTTACAATTATTTTGAATTTTAGTTTTATTTCGATTAGTTGCTGCAGATGTTTCTTCTAGTTTCTTCTTTTAATACGTTTAAAATTGCGATTAATTCATTTTCAACGTCATTATACAGCGTTTTGATTCGTTTGACTTATCTTTGATGTTGCAAGTCTGGTTGTGTAATAGTATATTGGAGTCCTTCAACACTCGTGAGTTTCCTAAGGATAACAAACAAATTTTTATTATTGCTTGTACTAGGGCACCACTGGAAAGGATTATCAACTACTTTATATTGGGAGAGGAAATGAAAATAAAATTTGGTCTAAGGTTCATTAATCAATAAATCATTAACGAGTAGTCCATTTTCAGCTATTTTCTATTTTTTATAGAGGAGATATTAAAAAGATTGTTGCTTAAATAATTCAAGATCTTGAATTTGTTAACAAGAGAATGAAGTTAAAGATGTAATAACTACTAGTAAGTATTAGTTCAAATAATTCAAACCTCAAAATATATAGAAAGCTTTCAATTTAAGAATTTAAACCAAAATACATACTCTTCTACAAATTATCTTTAATTCACCTGAAGTTCGATTTTTCTATCACTAAGAAACTAAAAGGAAATGCATTTATTAATTTGGAACTATCAAATTATACGTGCACGGACTAATATTTCACATATTTATTTTAATTTATTATAATATTCAAAGCTATGCTCTCGCTAAGACTCATATTACACAGTATTAATGGATATCTAATTCTTTGTTTTAGTAACTTTATTTTAGGCAGCGACTTTCTACGGACACAACAGAAGAATTTAAAAAACATATAAAAGAGAGAGAAAATTTAATAACTATAACTAGTGGTCGCCCAGTGGTCGAATTTAGACCATTATATATAATAATATTTATAATAAATGCATCTTTTATGGCTATGTTTTACATTCAGTAAAGACAAACAATATACAATCTATTCTCAATTTGACCACAGACTTCGACAATGAATAAAAGAGTATACTTGCGTGTGTGTTTCAAATACATGTAGTGTGTGTAATGTTGTTTGAAAATTGATTTAATGTATTTTTTATGCATAGGAAAAAAAATTAGGATTCTGCACTCCTTCTCTATATATAGTTATAAGTATGCGAAATTTCATACTCCTTCGTCCGTACAATTTTCGTAAAAAGGAGTAAAAAGTTTTTGTTACACGTATTAATGTTTAGATTATACTGAAAATTAATTAAAAATGTATTCGAAATAATACTTAACCAACAATACATATAGCTTTATATATTTACGAATATTTATTTAAATTTTGTAGAAAGAAAACTTTTAAATACTTACGGTTGTGTATTCAGTATTATTTCCTGATTTTACACTCAAGACAATCAAGAGTGTTTCTTCGTGTGAGCGTAATACTGGCTATGACAGAACTGTAAAAAAGTGTTTTTAAGAACGTCTTATATATGACACTGTGAAAACTGTAATTATGGGACGATATAATTTATTTTTATGGACATTGTTGTACATACATTATATAACTTTGTTTATGACTTATCTATATTTACAGTAATTTTGTATAAACGAATTTGTTTGTCCGTTTTGTTAAAATTCTCAATTCGACAGTATATATTTTTTAATATATGTTATCTCATAGCCTTTTCCTTAGAGTACTGATTTTGATGATTCTTTTTAAATCGAAAGCTGGTGCTTGTTCTGGGATCACACATTTAAAATTAATTAAGATCATAAACTCAAGAAGTACTAGTCAAAGTACTTCTTGAGTTATCCGTAATAATGCGTATTTAATTTATTATTTTTTACGAGCACCTACATTGTATTACTTCTCGATGAAAATCAAGTCATTTTTTTGTGTAAGAGCACTATTATTAATAATAAACACAATTATTTTTATGTAGTTTAATTGGATGTACCGATTTTGATGATTTTTTTTAAATCTAATACTAGTACTCTTCACATTATTTCATATGTAATTTAAAATCGGTTTTTTTCCATTTCTGAGCAAACAAAATTTTATGAAATATTTGGTGATTTGTTCAAAATAAAGTTATAGTTTTTTTTATATAAATAAATGCTTATTATAAACCAATAAATATAAAAAATAAAATAAAATAAGTATAAACTACGGCATTTAATACTACCCAAACGTAACCTTGGACTGAAAACGGGTTAAGCTGATCCCTTATATGTGTGGCATTACTATTATGACCTTTTGTTATCCATGATAAGCTTGATAAGCTACTCAAATTAAATTTTAAATAATCGCGAAATCACTCAACGAAAGTTATGTTTAAAAATAATTTCAATTACACAATACACAATTACGTTACTATTTTCGATACTATTTTTATATTATATTATTTCCCTTATTGCTTTGATCACCTTTTTTGTACGAACACTACGTGGACGTCCAGATATTTTTCTGTCACAAATAGGGGAGATTTTATTGTACCTATCAATAGCTCGGTATACAAACATTTGACAAATACCAATCGAATGGAGAGTTTTAAAAATTGTATTTGGCTCCTACTTTGTGTAATGCAATACAGCGATTCGTTTCTCTTTGTCACCCCACCCCATTTTAATATCATAAAATATTTTACCACGTATTGGCTCAAAAATGAGATAATAAAATGAACAATTATATAAAAATGACAGATTCCAAATTCAATTGTAATATTTTGTTTATTTTTAATGTAACAGTATTTATCGCCAAACTATGTATTTTTTTAATGTCACTAGGTCGGCAAACAAGCGTACGGCTCACCCGATGGTAAGCGATTACCGTAGCTTATAGACACGTGCAACACCAGAAGCATCGCAAGCGCATTGCCGAACCAATGAGTAAGGATCCCCAATCCCCCCAGGAGCTCGGGTCACCTTACTCATCAACAGGAACACAATACTGCTTGAAAACAGTATTATTTTGCTGTGATCTTAAATGTATAGCACAACAGTGTTATAGAAATAACATACAATTACAATAAAAATAATAAATTTTAAATACTTTTTATACTATATTTTTATCACAGAAAATAGTCGTAAACTTTTTATAACCTTGGAATTTTGTTTTTAATTGAGGAAAGTTTGTTAACTTTAAGAAAGATATAATTGACAAATCACGTATATATCGCGATAATACAATGTACGCACACACATGCATTAAGGCTATGTTAGAGATCATTCTGTCGTTAAGTGATAGTGTATCAAAGAGTTAGTCTTGTATGTATCAATAATAGATACGAGGAACAAAAACCACAGGTTCTATGAAGTAATATGAGATGAGTAGCTAATAATTTATTAAATTTGTGGTAGAGTACAGCAGAAAATATCTTACTCAAAATCTGGTGCAGCACACTGGGGAAGTCATTATCATTCCAGCCTATTGCAGTCCACTGCTGGACGTAGGCCTCCACAAGCTCGTGCCAAAAATGCGCGAATCATGTGTGTTGCCCATACTCACCACGCTGGGCAGGCGGAACTGGGGAAGTACTTTAACCTTATAGAAGATTTCAGCTAAGTACTAATACTTTCAGAAGAATTGTGTTCCTCTGGTAACCAGATCTTTGAGAAATGGTCAAGGCGACCCTGAATGTACACGTCGGTCGGTAGTGCACTTGTATTACTCCTAGTGTTTTTACTCCTATACTCCTAGTGTTTTTTTTTTGTTTTTTTTTTTCTATACCTCCGACATGGGGGTCGGAGCACGTTTTCTGCAATTACTCTTTCATTCCAGTTCTCGCTTTCATGCCTCTCGTACTTTCATGCCGCATACTTGTTCTTTCTTTCATACATCTCTCTCTTACTCGGGGTGGGTTCCCCACTACTATTTGGCCTATTTTATCTTGGTTACTTTACTTATCATTTCTAATTCTATAGGTAAATGATTACACAGTTCAGTTTGTATATTATTTTTATTTAACAGGGCTGTTCTTTTAGTTGTTATTTTTGTACATTATGATTTTTATTTGTCTTGGTGATGTTATCATTACCATTACAAACTTTTTTAATTTTAACAATCTTTTAATACTACAATTTGTTACTCTTATGCTATAGGATCTTAATTCTATACTTAACGTATCTTTACAAATTTTTATATATTTTTTAATTTATACATGTACTTACTTGCTAACATTTATTGATTAGTCCTTATCTTAATTTTTATTACATTTAAATTTTAACTAAATACTAAAAACTTATTTGCAAAAAAAAACTGATGACTTATTCCAATGCTAAAAATTAACTACTTAACCTATGCTATCTACCTATATACTTATTATATAGCAATAGCATAATTGCCTGCCTCATTATTGAAGAGCGACTAGTTTAAATACCGTCGTGTTATATTTAGATTTGGACTCGCCACCAAGTTCGCAGACCCTTTATAGTATAAGCTGCCCTGTTCAACTGGTTGCAGGAGTTCTGTGCGGTAGTCAGCGGCCACGTGCTCCCCTCTTGCTCTGCGCGGGTCTTGTTCCGCAACAAACATATAAGTTTCTTCCGAAGCCAGGACCCACGCAGACCGTCCCGCGCGTATCTCGCCAGGGGGCTTGAGACTACTCGTTCGCATGCCACCGCACCGACCATCGCACCCTCAAGAATATGCGACTGTCGATCGCGCTAGGTCGTCCCACCTCTTCCTGACCGGGCAGTCGTTGCTGAACGCGTTATGATCTACGCTGTCCAGCTTCGCCCGCCTGCAGTTCCTACACGAGGGAGGGACGGCCGCCGCCCAGTCCACACAGTCAGTCTTGAGGTGCGGGCCGCCACAGTGACTGCACACGTCCGCCAACTCCGCACAAAACCTCTTGCTGTGGCCATATCCCAGGCATCGCGCGCACTGGACCAGCGGCGATTGGTCCTCAGCCCTAACCCTCTGGAGGTCGATATGTACATATTCTTTTTGGACAATCCTATTCCAGAGGGTGGGCGAGGTTTCCAACACCACGTGGCCCGCATGCGGATTCCTGGCCTTTTTGTGGAATCGAACCCGAACCCTGTTTGTCTCCTGGTCGAGGCCATCGAACAGCTCCCGATTCTGGTTCCTTAGGGCCTTCAACACATCCTCGTCAGTGTTAACTGAGAGGACGCCCCTCAGAACCAGAAGCGGGTCCCTGTTGCTGACCTCCTCGACCAAGAGGCCCTTACCTTTCTCTTCCACCCTTTCTCTAACCTTGCTCCGCTCTTCCTTCGTGCTGAAGGTCATGATAACTTTTTTATCTTTGGCCTTGCGCACCCTTTCCACTTTGGTCCAGCCATCCTTCGCCCCGTCATTGTCTCGTCCGTGGACGAGACGACCAGCGAGTGTAGAGCGGCCTGTCCCCTCGGCGGAGATCCAGCCGCAGTCACACTCGCATATGACCTCTGCGCTGCGACCACCTGCTCCTGTTTACTGAGTTGCTCCTGCAGGTCTTTCAGGCGCTGCCCGTTTTTTCGAGCAGGAGGCGGGTATGCTCCTCGAGCTTCTGGCTCAACGAGGGATTCAGGGCCACTGCAGGTGCGGGGCCGGAATCATCAGATAACGGTCCCACCCCTACCGCATTCCCCTCACCCACTCGAGCCTTCAACCTCCCGAGTTCCGCCTCACTCGCCTCGAGCAGTTCATAGAGGCCATCGATGGCCTGTCCTATCATTTGCAGGCGTTCATAAGCTACGCTATTCGTTTATCGTCAGTAGGACGAAACGCTTTTTTAACCGACTTCAAAAAAGGAGGAGGTTTTTTAATTCGACTGTATATATTTTAATTTTTTTATGTGTTTTAGCGGATAACTTCGTCGTTAATGAACGACGAAGCTATCTGATTTTGTCGATTCTTTTTTTGTTGGAAAGGAGATATCTCAAGGGTGGTGCTGTGATAGGAATCTAGAATATGATGATAGGATCCTAGAGAAATTGAGGTTTATCTTCGAAAATCGTAGAGGCGACTAGTGCGTTTGTTAATTTTCTTCGTCTACTTATGTTGTGTTTGCTGGCAAACACGTATGTATGTAATTTTTGTCTACTAAACGAGTCTATAAATATTAGCTGATCATGCCCAATCTGCAGCAACTACTCATAACTAAGCTTAAAGCATTTTTTTAATTGATTCAAATTTTTACTTCATTAATATTTAAATATTCAAAGGCTGTTTGGGTAAAAAATATAGAAAAATCTTTCATTCTATTTCGCTTTTACTTTTTAATCATTTGAAATGGTTTAAGAATGCCCAAAAATTTACATAAACATAGTGTAGGCTATATAATTTTGATGTTTCTCTTGTATATTTCATCATCATTATCATCATCATTCCAGCCTATTGCAGTCCACTGCTGGACATAGGTCTCTACAAGTTAGCGCCAAAATGCGTGAACTCATGTGTGCTGCCCATATTCACCAGGCTGGGCAGGCAGGTTGGTGACCTTAGACGCTGCTACCCATCTTCGGCCTGTGTGTTTCAAAGCCAGCGGTTAGATGGCTATCCCGACATCGATCATCCAAGGTGACAATTTTGTCGATGAAAAGTTGTAATAAATAAATTATTATCATCGTCTGTGTTTCCGGAAAACTATAACCTATATCTTTAAGTTGCGAGTGAACAGATTCCTTTTAGGTAAGCGTGCTCCATCTTAGACAGCATTTTCACTTATTATCAGGTAAAACAGTAGTCAAACGCAAGCCTATCATTGTATATAAATATATATATTATTGTGGTTATTACTATTGCAGTAATAAATTATATAAAAAACAGAAATATTTTAACGATGTCCGTTGTATTTGAATTCTCAATTTCATTAAATGTATTTGAATGTTATCGTACCAGCGATAGCTAAGTGTATTAAAATAGTTAAAGGTCTTATTACCTTGGTCAACACAGCAATTACTTAACTTTTTTAGCACTCCTTATATTGATTAGCCCGTAACACTTTTAGAATTTGTCTTGTCTCCGTGCGCGTGTCTTGTCTCAGTAGTGGGTGACCAGTGTTTACGTAGCAAACGTGTGAAAAAGGAGGTAGTCCGGTATGGACACTGCTAAAGCCATCAAAATCTACTGCAAATTTCAGTCTCGTGAACAAGGCATTCGCAGTTAATGTCGAAATATCGAGCTCCGTAAAATGAAAATAAAAAACATGGTAAATATTCCATTTTTGAATAGTTTATGATTAATACTGAAACTGATGCCGTGGGTATACACACAATGACAGACGCTTAGACTAGAAAAAAATACTTAGAAAAATAAAATGACTTTGAGCATTAATGACGAAAAAAAACCTTTTGACAAACATTTTCTTGAACATTATTATTCAATTTTTATTTAGTAACAAGGTCGGCAACAAATAATATTCGTTTATTTCGTTATAGTCGTAAAACTCAGAAATGAGCTTATTTAATAGCCTGTACGTCTGTGGCGAATGACTGTTTTCTCATGAAAAATAGGAAATAAAGTATAAATCCCCAGCATGGTAGGAAAATTAATAAATAAGATATTTATAAAAGTCCCTGAGTATTTGACCAGTAAAACAATACTCAAAAATTAAAAATACTGTAGAGGTTACCAATAAATTTGTATTTTTTTAGCTTTAGGAACTGATTTAAAAAGCCTAGCCTAAACTTATAAATATACTAGATGACTCGGCAAACGTTGTCTTGCCGCTAAACGCTAGTAGAAGGGTGAAAATTTAGGGTTGTATGTATTTTTCAACTCCAAAGGCTATATATAGAAACATTTTTATGATAGTTATGTATGAAATGATTGCCGAGCTATACAAGTAAGAAAGCGTCTTTTTTGCACTTGTCTTCGTTTGCTTATGGCGCAAACTTGGCCTCACATAGATTTTCAGATCTAAAATAATTTCTAAATAATTTTATTCACATTTATAAACGTATTTATGCACATAATATAATTTTTTTTATAAAATATTTTGTTGTATCTCAAAATCTAATATACAAAATTCTAATGTCGCGGTTTTTGTAGTTAAACTCCTCCGAAACGGCTTGACCGATTCTCATGAAATTTTGTGTGCATATTGGGTAGGTCTGAGAATCGAACAACACCTATTTTTCATACCTCAACTTATAGGGGGGGGGGGGGGTATTAAAAGGTTAATAACGCAGGTATATAGCAAAACAACGTTTGCAGAGTCAGCTAGTTTAATATATAAAATTCTCGTGTCGCGGTGTTTGTAGTTAAACTCCTCCGAAATGGCTTGACCGATTCTCATGAAATTTTGTGTGCACATTGCGTAGGTTTGAGAATCGAACAACATCTATTTTTCATCCCTCTAAATGTTAAGGCTAGTCCACCCCAATTTTTTTTAATATTTAGATAAATTATTTATACTTTATTTTATTTACATTTATTGTGTTTTCGGTGACCATGGGCATTTTTGAGTGCCTGCGCGTTGATTTTATTTATTTAGTTATTTAATATAGGATCTAAAACTAAAAACTACTAAAGTTAAAATTAGTACTATCATATGTCTATTAACAAAATAATTTTTAATTTATAGATATACGGAGAGTTTGATTGCATGTGTTTATGAGTGTATAAATATTTATTATCTTATAGTGTACTGTATAGTTACATTGTAGTATATTTATTATTTTTTATTACTCAATATTAATATAGGTATCGATAACAGTGCTGGTACTTTCTATTTCTCAGGGTCAAATTTTCTGTTAATTATATGGCTTACGTATGAATAATTAAGTCAAATACAGTATTGATTCTGTGTTCATTCAATAAAATGTTGTGCCAATTCCCTTTAACTTCAACAAATTATAACATTGACGACGCGTTGGCGCAATGGTGAAATCACTGGTTTATGCCTGTTGCGCCGGCGCTTGCGGTTTCCATCCCCGCATATGGGCATTGGCCATACAGATATTTGTCGTGATCTAGGTGCTTGTGCAGTCCTTGTGGATCTCCCCACCGTACCACGGAGAGCATGTTAAGCCGTCGGTCCCAATTGTTATCATGTACACCTAATAGCGATCGTTATTCATAGAAGGGAATATATCTGCCGACCCACATTAGAGCAGCGAGGTGGATTAAGCTCTGATCCTTCTCCTACATATGGAAAGGAATATGCCCAGCTGTGGGATATTACAGGCTGAAGCGTTTAGATCGTTTGATCACGAAATAAATTGTACTGTACGAAATTGTATGGGTATCTATATATATCGTATGTCTGTATATAATAGGAAAATAAAACTTTTGAACTAAACGTGTATAGCGGTGACACACTTACGTCGCTTATCACACATGTGTCGCACGCCACACACGTACGTCGCTTACTCTGCAGCCATTCTTATAATGAAATTTCCGTCTCCGCCTGCCCACACAATTGAGACGCGATGAAACTGCGATTCTTCACTAATTGCACGCGATATTTATTCTTGTCAATAAGAACAAACAAATATATCTTGGTGAGTATATTATATGGAAAATAACAAAATCTTATAACATGTACTTACACGAAATACATATTAAAATAAAGTTTTAATTAGAAAAAGTGCTTAAAAGACACACATTACACAATATACACTGAGGTAGGGCAAAGCAAGTTATATCCTACTTAAAATCTAGAGCCGTCCAACTAGGAAATCTTTCAGAAGATTACAGCTAAATAATACTTTTTTCTAGAAGACTTGTGTTCCTGTGGTGAGTAAGCTCCTGGGAGGATTGGGGGGGCTAGACAAGGAGTTTGAGATGCTTCTGGTGTGTGTAATAACCTAACTTAAATTGCTCATAAACAATATAATAGTTTTATTAAATATCTGTAACTTACAAATAGTTGTGATAGAAGATAAATATAACTTTACCTAACCATAATATAAAACAAAAAATTTGAATCCCTAATAATATATATTTCACTATAAATATTTAAGATGTAAATGCTCGTCATAAAGATAATTTACCCTCGTACATCCCGAGTCCAAAATAATATTGTGCTTTGCACATATCCTTAAAGAAAGCAGATCATAAAAAATATCTCCATATCCTTTAAATGAATAAATATTTATTATTTACGCCTCAGGCTCAACGGAATTTATTCCCTAAATACATATATTTCTATTTTACATACACAAACTCCCAGACTACAGCAATAATGCTGCGATTTCGATAAACACCTGCATGGCCTAAACAAATGTCTTACCTTGGGCCGAGATTGAGTCAGCAACCGCCAGCGCAACAGGTGTTGCTGTGACCGCTGCGCCAACACATCGTCAAAAATATCGCGGCTTTGAAATTGTTTGGTTATTATAAATAATTTCAGATACAATAACGAACATATATGCACATATATTGTCAAAAATACTAGCTATAAAATACTACTATATTTTAATATTAATATAGAAAGAAAGAAAGAAAATAAGAAACTTTATTGAGAAGATTGATCACGAGAGTTCTGAAATAATACAACAGAAATGTGAAAGTAATTCCGAAGCAAGAAATACTTAATCCTTGAACGATTTGCTGGTATTAGCAGTTCCATGATCATAAAAGTTCGTAACACGCATTCAAGGAGTAACATCCAGTTTTAGTTGAGTATATAATTATTTTCACAATACTAAAACACAAACAAACGATTAAAAAAATGTCTGTCTGTGTTTCTGTTTGGCTGGGCTAATCTTCGCAAGGGCTGAACCAAGTACCAACCGCCCCGATAAATATTAATAGCCAATCATTTTTCTATTAAGTACGATTTTTTTTTGCAAAAACAACTAAAATTACAAAACGTTAAAGTATTAACAAAACATATAAACTAAAATACATAAATAGTAAATAGACAAATATAGTTAAAATACTACATTCTGCGTACCAAAATGATTACTGTGTGTTGTCAAAGTCTTTATAGTTATTTTTTTACTAGCGATCCGCCCCGGCTTCGCACGGGTGCAATGCTGATACTTAATATACTACAGAATGTCTTTATTTATAGTGTGAAGCTAGCTTATAGCATGGTTATTAACATAATAACAACAACATTCAAACATGTGTCGTTAGATTACACGTTGTTACAGAATGCGTTGAAGAAATAAAGGTTCACTGCTCGTTCCTCGTAGGTGATAGCGTGATATTATGTAGCCTATATGTTGATCCGACTTCTTAATAATATTCGTGTCAAATTTGAAGTAAATTCATGCAGTGCTTTTTGAGTTTATCCCGGATATACATACAGACAAATAGACAAACAGACAAACAGACACAAATTCTAAAAACTATATTTTTGGCTTCGGTATCGATTGTAGATCACACCCCAAGTATTCTTTTTAAAAAATATTTAATGTACAGGTTTGACTTTCCTACCATTTTATTATATGTATAAGATGTACATGAGGATTACAATTTTTTTTAAATGTCTGTGTGTATATCTGTCTCTGGAACTACTTAAATAAGTTAAAAAAGATCACATATCAGCATATACTTTTTATCCCATAAATCGCACGGGATCAGAATAACGCCGTAGAAAAAATATTAATATAGAATAATAGAATCTCCCACGTGAATGTAATCTCGGGTACAGCTAGTTTTACAAATAAATCATCAAGAGTAATTTTATATTACATACTACTTTTTTTAAACAAATCTACCATTTCTTAATTAAAAAAAAAAAAAAAAAAAACAATTATTATTTTAGTAGAAAAAATAAGTTTGTATTGATTATATGGACTGCAATATTTTAGAAATAAACTGCGATAATATCCTCCCTTCAAAGTTTTCGGATTTTTCACACTCATAAACATAATTTTACACGAAAGAAACATGAAAAACCTTATGAGATATTCATGAGTTGGTCTTGTAGAATGGATACCTAAAGTTTGGTGAACGGCGGAACTGAGCCAATCATTCATAAAAATTTTCTTGGGCGTGTTTAGTTTTTAAACGCTTTTTGTTCTCGTATGTTTGTTTATCCTTGAAGCTATTAGTGTCCACATTTGGGCTTTGTAGGTACTGGATCCACTTTGGAAAACTTTAGTCATCAATCTTTACTATAGCTGCGAGAAACATGACACATATGACACAAAAGCAACCTTGTACTGACTTTTCAGCACTTAGATGCACTGAGAATCGATTTGTTACTGTTTACTGTGTTAATCGAGATTACTTTTTTTAAATAAAAATTCGCGGAAGTGTCTACGTCACGTTTTTACTTTTTCCAGAATACCCTTTTTTTAAAAATAGTCAGTTTACACATACACAATGGAACTTATTTATTATATTTTATAATTACATTCAATTTATTACGACTATATAGCTATTACTGCAATTAAAATATCATAAAAACCTTCCTCTTCAAAATAATTAAATTCTTCTAGTGGGGGCTAGAACAAGAAAAAACATGAATATGAAGTAACATAAAAGGACGCTAACAAGCGCGTTAACCTAGAAAAAAATGTAAGTTAGTTTTTTTAATTGCTTATCTTTAATATTATATGCGTGTATTGTACATTATTACATAAGCTTTCTTTGTTGGCTCCAATAGTCGTATAATTAGAATTACGAAGCAGTTAAATACTGCGGTTATAATGTGTGAAAATATATTCGTTCCTCATCGCCTTGTCGAGATGAGGACTGCGGAGAACCGTGAAGATGGCGCGAACTTGGAGAGGTGTAGGTCCAGCTCACAGCTGGATTGGACTGGGATAGGCTGAAACGAGCGAGCGAGCGAAGTATTATTTATTTAAAGTATGGTAGAAGGCATTTGTTTGGCACTAAATATTGAGTTTTTTTTTTTTTTATCGTTTACTTGGTATACTACTGCAGCTTACACTAAGAAAACTAATTATGCTATCTTAGTATCCCTAATGCAGACGTGAGTCCACCGACCAAAATTATGCTAACTTAATTAATATCTTACACGCAAAAAGACAGTTTTTTTTAATATTGTTATTTATTATTTTTTTTTTAATAACTAAATATAGAATTGGTACTGTCAACTTTTCATTATCGAATTGGCTAAAAGTGCTAATATTGTTTAAGACTTAGATATTAGCTATTTTTTATTGTCTCTTATGAAATCAACTGTCGTAAAGAAAATTTTTATGACAAATAAAATTTGAAACACAAATGCTACTGCAACTAGCGGTTTGCGTAATATAACAGTGACGAGAGTTTCTAGCAAGTTCGTAGATTGGTGTCTTTGTGAGTCTTAGCGAGAGCTTCTTACAAACATTGGCAGCTTGCCAATCTGCGAATAATAGGAAATTCTAGCTTTTGTGGGCACGAGCTACTAACTCGAGTTTTAAATTTTTCTTTAGGCGAGTTTAGTTGATGCACTCGTAGTTAGTTTGGAATTATCGTTACTTTTGAAATAATTTTTTTTAATAAAAATATACATGTCATTTCATACATGTATTTTCTTAAAAATCGTAGTCGACGGAAAATAGCAGCGCAAACATACTTGTACTGTTTCCTTTCTTCAACTTGTGTTTTTGTTCTATTTTTAAATTTAAATAAAGGAATGTGCAAGTAAATGGTAAATAATAATATTTTATTGACTAGATGTAAAATTAAGTAATGGTAGATAAGATGACACTGATTTAGAAAAATTCTTATTTTGTTACTCCCGTACGATGAGATCCGAAAATAAAACGACTCTCGCTGTATTTGCTTTTCGTTTATTCCAAACAATTCAATTATGGAAAATGTCAGTTCGATCAGTATTTATTTTTTATATAAAATGGCTATAAATAACGTTTAATTATCGTGAAATGGATATATATTTTGCATTCTACAAAATTAATTTTGTGCAATAAAATAATTCACTTACTTGATACTACTATGATTTATTTTATTTATTACACTTTACTTTTATTTCTAGTTAGTTTAAGATTTTGAAAAATACTTATATTTTATTGAAATAAAATGAATAAATGGTTCTCCCGTTACCATGGTTGCTGTGAAGTATCCAGAACGTCGGGCATTTTGTTTCATTATAAAATGAAAGAAATCTAATTTGATTTGTATACTATTAACCAAAAATTTTCAAAAAAAAATCCATTAGCTAAAAATAAAGATAGAGTAAATTGAGATACGCAAATATATATATATGTTGATGAATTAAAAAATATATAAAAACATATGTATTGTATAATATGTATGTCGGAGATGAAGAGGAAGGTATAATTTTCGGCTTGAAGGTATATTTCTCTTTCTCATCGTCTCAGAGTACTCAGTTTACTGTGGGCTTCAGTGGGTAATGTTGACTCAACAAATAAACACAATTCAATGATATCACCAAATTATTATAACACAGGATTCACTTAACAGAAAGATGACGCAGCACGGAAGGGGGGATAGTTATTAGTTAAGGGGGCGAAGACTAACTTCTTAGTATTCGATGGTTTCACGATTCACCGTGCGGGTGCCGAATCCATCGTGTGGCAGAGGGAGTAACTCAGAGCAGTGCCTAGGACTTGCGACCTAGGTGTAGGTTTAAGGAGGCCCCCTTTGAGATGCGCATCAACGCTCACCTTCACTGCTCGAGTTATACGTCCCGCCTAGCCAAATTAATCGTAATAGATAACAATTAATTCGTTTGCACAAATTAATTATTGAATGAGTCTAGGTTAAGCTACAAGGATACAACAAGTGTATCGTGCCAAGCCAGAGCCAAGACTGCCTTAGCGGCGGTTGCACCGTTCGTTTAGTACACGTCCGAATAACTCGAGTAATATAATAAATGAGGGTAGGTGACTATCGAACGATGTGCTAGGTGGCGCGTCGATCACCCCACTACTCTTACAGCTAATAATTGACAACTGACATTATCTGAATACACCCAAGTCAAACACTTGACATTCCGTATTCATACTCTGCGACATGTATATATCATTTACTAGCTGACCTGGGCGTATTTCGTATCACCTTATTTTTTTTCTTAAATATAATAATTACATATATCAAAATAAAATATAGCCAATATATTTTTTAAGTTGGTTCAAACTGTACACGGTGTCCAAATTTGATTTAAATCAGTTAAGAAGTTTAGGAGTCTATCGCGGACAAACAATTTACATATATTAAGAATTAATATATTTAAGATAACATCAAAAAGCTTCATTGTCAAACCATCCTAGGGATTCTAGAAAGTTTTGGAACTGCTGATCTGAAGTAAAATGCCCACGGGCTGAAGGAAAGTAAAGAAAAAAAAAATATATGTAAAAATTACAATAATTACGATTCCTTATTTTATATAATGTATTCTGAGTGCGAAAAAAATATTTATTCATTATAATTTATTGCGAACACAGCTCACGATTTTGAGTAAAGTAATGTCAAAAGTAGGCCGTACATAAAATTAGTCTCGAAGGGAAGGTAACTTTATATTTGTGTTAGAATTTATGTGATATTCATAGTAATACATTTTTGTTACTCATTATACTTCTTTCAGCAGCTTAGGAGAGATATTGTGGATACAATTTGTAGTATAAAAAAAATGATAATATGTGTTACAGAGAGAAATTTAAATTATGCAAGTATAGTTAGTGCCTATATACGCTACAAAAATAAGTTAAATTTAGGAAAAAAGAATTAAAGGGTTTGTATAAGCAATAGAATCAAAAGCTTTTAAGAATTTTCGTCTGCCTGTCTACTTGTTTGTAAGTTTTCGTATTACGCCGAATTTTAACGAACGACTAAGATCTGGTATATGTTTCATCTTGGTACTCGTAGATAAAAATTTGTCAAACGTTCACTCCTGTATTTGTACTATAATCCTAAAGAAATATTTAGAGACACATAATTGTTTTAATATTTCTTGTTTTTGTCTTTCTAATGATTATAGATACCCAATAGACTGGGCCAAAAGAAACGACTGTATTTTTTAAACGATGATAAAAAAACATTATCGTGACAGTTTGAGCCTTTAATAATAATTAATATTAAGAGGTGTAAAACTCGTCAATTATTAATCCAAAAAATTTGAACGTTACGTTTTCTTAAAGGAAATGTTAAACATTGATTTATTTTTTCAATTTTGCGTTTCGATTTTGGATTTTTGTAACCATATAAATATGTCAATATTTTTATGGTTCAAAATAATTATTTTCAAAGTAAATTTAATACCTTACAAAAAAAGTTTCTTAACATTTTTAATTAAATTCACACCTTTCAAAGTTATTCGACATCGAAGTTAAATTCAAAAGTAATTTATCGTTTTTTGGCGTTACACATGATTATATAACTGAAATATCAGTACTTTTTATTTAAATCATAATATCTATTATTATTATTCAGGTGTCGTTACATCGCATAATCATTAGACTCATATCTCAAAAAAACAATCTTTAAAAAAAATCTTACAACTTGTGTTTTACATTTGTAATATTAAATTTTAAAGATATTTACAATTAAACGTACCGTAAACAATGAATTCTCATTAAGCCCGCTCAAACAGTCGATTTATTGAAAGCTTCGCGTTGCATGAAAAAAGTTCTGACGAGTGCACCGATATTGGAATATCAGTTCAATTATTCATGTGATGAGAAAATGCCTACGTTCAAGTGGTAACTGTAAAGATTATATCAATTTTTTCACGCTAGGATATTATTTTCATAATTCTGTTAGCATTCCTGCATATCTATTCAATGTTGTAACAGTTTTTCTTTTTGAATACTATGAAAAATATTCACTAGGTCAGCAAACAAGCGAACGGCTCACCTGATGGTAAGCGATTACCGTAGCTTACTGTACCGTAACGTACCGTAGCGACGTTAGCACTTGGATGACCGTTTATTCACATTCAAATTGCAAGTTCTAAATACCCCCCTATTTTATACATATAGAAATAATGTTTCTACCTGCAATCTACATATATTAAATTCACAATCATTTTATTTATACTTTAGTAAAACAAAATAAGCCATTCAACAATTAATTTCAAGTTTACAAATTTCAATTATCTGTTTCAACCGAATATTGAAATTAAGAGGGTGCTTGATTATATCCTTGGTTGTTTGTCATTTTTTAATAGAATTCAAAAAAGGAGGAGTTTACTCAATTCGACCGTATACATGTATATGTACATATGTATGTTCAGGGATAACTCCGTCGTTTATAAATCGATTTTGATAATTCTTGTTTTGTTGGAAAGGAAATATCCCAAGTGTGGTATCATGATAAGGAAACCAGGATCTAATGATCGAATCTCAGAGAAATTGAGGGAAACCCTCGAAAATCGTAGTGAGAACTAGTGCGTTTGTTAATTTTTTGTCGTCTACTTACGTTGTATTACTTGTCGATGTAATTGAAGTCGGTTTTTTTGTTTGCGAGCAATCATCATTATCTACGTTAAATTAAAACATTAATTACTTACCACAACATTTTTTTTTGTGTAATATTGTAAGCAATTGTTACGATAGACTAGTGTTCTTCATGTTAACATGATCTGAAGATCAGACTAAAATATAGGCCTAAATTGTTATCGAGTTCTAAGATAGAAAATAATTCTATTTTATATTCATCTCATGTTGTATTTTTCGTATTGATGGAAGATCAGCCATATTGCTTATTAGCTGTATATTTATACGCAGCTACGTTTAACTTAAACTTTTAACTTCAACTTCAATTCTTGGTTTGATAGCTTTCAATGAATATATTTAATAACGTAGTTCATATTATTGCATATGTTTCATTTATACACAGTATATACAGTATATATAGAACTGTTCAAACTAATTGAGCTAAAATATTAAGCATAGTTAGCATTACATAATAAACGTTAGCGACAAAAAACAATCGCGTAAAACAATTATGACTAACTATTTAATGTGAAACAGCGAACCACAATTCCCTGTACGACGCCGACGAAATAACTCTGTGATGTCGTGGAAACGGGACTGTTACATTAATTCAAACAGATAAAACATCATTTACCGCATAATATTTTTCTTTTATTAAGGTTTTTATAGGCTTTTAAGCATACTTTCTACTTCCTGATTTGCTCGTGTAAGGAATTTTTGCGATGATAAGTAACGTAATTTGATTTGGATCTATTTCAGTTTTGCTCATACTTTGAAAGAAAAAAAGACATATTTATATAACATTAATATTGATTTTCAGTGAGTCTTGATTGCGCCTCATGACTTTTTTAAAATAAATTGTATAACTATATAATAAATAGACCGTTACTATTATACGATGTGCATTTACAGATATGTTTAATGGTTTTATGATTGATATTTTCTAATTATCATGAGATGATCTGTGATTCAAATTTATATCATCATCATCATTATTTCAAAATATAATAAAACATTAAGAATATCTTTACCATATGCAAAGAAATCAACCAAAACCCAATAGAGTTAATTGAGTTTTGAAATATATAAAATATGTTCAAATATGAATTTAAAATAGTTTAAAAATTAATTTTTATTAATTTTTATTTCTTCAAATTGTTTATATACATTGAAATATAAGAATGCATATGTACACGCTCATGCACAGTAACGCGCACACACACGCACACCTAATTGTGTTTTTTTAATACAAAATCGATAAAATTACGTAACATAATTAGAGAAAATTAAACGCACCCGTCGTCGGGAACGTCTTGCACTTTTTTATTTCATAACATTCTTTTAGTGACATTGCACCCTCGACAAAAGACAAAATTTTTGACTAAAGACATTTAAGCTTAAACGACTGTTACTTGTTATATAATATATACGTCTAAAATTCACGTAAAGTACATATATATCTATCACACGCAAACTAACATAACTATAATATAATTTATTTAAGTATTATAATAAGTATTTTTACTATTAAATATGTATACAATTTGTTTAACGTCATTTATTATTGATTTTTCCTCCTTAATATGCCCACACTTCTAAATGCTGCTACTGTATCGTGTCATGTACCCAAAGGTTATCTGGAAGAAACCGCTCTTTAGCAATAAGATCGCCTTTTTACATCTTGAATTGTATCTTTCTTTATTTGTGTCTGCATTTCGGTGTACATTAAGAATAAATAAATAAATAACTACGTTCCATATTTCTATAGAAAAAAAGGCAACAAGTGAATACAAAATTCTTATTAAAAACCACTAAGATATATGTTAATTATTTTAAACATTGTTTTCATTTCCTAACATACGTTATTTTAACATTTGGACAAAACTTTAAAAGATTTTTTTAACCCCGTCTGGTTTAGACTATGTTTTCTCTCAATATATTTATGTCAAAAAATTTTTGTATGTAGTTTTTAGTTTTCTATATTTACTAGTTCGAAAAAACAAGAAATAGAGTTTATCAAGAATATTTTCCTCTCGTTCCGAGTAGGCTTTTACGGATATCCGGGAAGCCAGCGATATTTCAGAGTTCACGCAGCGCGCTCAGGCACTCCTTCTGATAATCCGGACACTGCATCTTCATTTTAGTCGTTCAAAAACCCATGTGATCATTTATATAGTATGATTCAAGCATTCTTATAGTCCAATTTATATACATACTGTGGATGAACTTCCATATACCGAATGTATCGCTTAATCAAATCTTAAAAACTTTCTGTAGGATAACTTTTTTTACGTATCATTAAGGTAAGATTAAATATAATGAGGTAAATCGAATTTTTATAAAGGACTTTTTTAGTATTAATAATTTAATATAAATACTTTTTAGTACATACAATTATATAACATATTGTATCTGTTAAATCGTTTCAACGATTATCTGTGCAAGAAATGCATCAGCCCACTTGTCAGCAGGTAGAGACAATGAGACGTTGGGTCAATTCATTAAAAAATGCTATATACATAAAAACAACCTTTTAAAATAATAGGAATATTATTGTACATTATACATTTGTTACATATTATACAGCCGCTCTGGTGTAGTGATGTTAATGGTTACTTAAAACACAGTCGGTTTGCGAGATCGATTCCCGCTCGGGATAAATATTTCTTTTCGGTTTCGATGTCTGTCTTTGTGGGTCACCTTCGTGGGTCTCGGTTTTTATGATACACACCTGATAGCGATCGTTACTCATAGTGGGGAATATATCCGCCAACCCATAGTGGAACCCATAGAGGAACATCCACGAAGAAAGAATGTGGCATAAACAGATACATTTTGATTGCACTGACTATATTTAACTACAACTATCATTGAAGGCTGAGATTGACAAATATTTTTTTTTTATCTCCTAAAAGGAGTAGCTAAAGGATCATGTTCTATTTAAGCATATATTGATCGATGGAGAGTGATATAAAGCAGCATGCTTAGCTTGTGGCTGTGACAGTAATTTTAAGGGTTTGTATTTTCTTTATTCGTTTAAATTATTTTTATTATTAAAGTTATACTTCTTTTGGCGCGTTAGGGAAACATTATTAGAGTAAATTTTTACGATGCGTGCGCACACCGTCACGAAAGAAACCGATACCTTGAAGTTAGCTAGTCAACGAAGAAGTTAGCAACGTGAAGTTAGGTTCCCAATCAAGTATACCTTTTTAGACGCGTACTTAAGTACGCACAGCTTTTTTTCTTCATTATTCTTTCGTTTTTTATTCACCATTTCATTTTATTGAAATACACAACATCCTTGGGCACTGCATTTTATTGTTGCGGTAGAACTATTTTCATTCTATAGGAGGAAAGATGGCGTAAATAATATAAATCGTTTGTAAATTTTAAAAACTATATTAACATGTTTTTTTTTTAATTTCTTAAGAATTAGCTATCGGCTTCATATGCATTATTATAAAGTTTATAATTGCAATGCTTTCGTCAACCAGCTGTATATAATACACATGCCTTTAATAGTACCTTCGCGTAAGAAGCTATGAATATCTATTATGTAGATTTCACAGCTAACGGTCAGGACTTTTATTGAACAACGCCATTATACTTATCGCCTAAACGTCGTTTAGCGGAGTGGCTGAACAGATCGTTGAACATTATAGCTAAATGGCGCTCAGGATACTGGTTGAATGTCAATTTTGAATTATATTTTTTTTCGTATATAGTTTATAATTATATTTAAAAATAGTTATTCGGTACTTAGATGGTCTCTCTCTCTCTCTCTCTCTCTCTCTCTCTCTATTTATCCTGCCTGGAAACACAAAAATAACAATATATGTAGTATATAAATCATCATCATCATCATCTCAAGTTCGCGCCAGAAATGCGTGAACCGCAGGGCTGGCTTTGTCGCTCCGAAGACGCTGCTGCCCGTCTTCGGCCTGTGTGTTTTAAAGCCAGCGGTAAGATGTTTATCCCGCCATCGGTCGGCTTCTTAAGTTCCAAGGTGGTAGTGGAACCTTGTTATCCCTTAGTCGCCTCTTACGACATCCACGGGAAGATAGGGGGTGGCTATATTCTTTGGTGCCGTAGCCACACAGCACGTAGTATATAAATGGATCTATTAAAAAAAATGTTTTCTATATAAATCATAATAAAATTGTTAAATAAAATTAGATTCAGTCCAAAGATAATTTCCTCAGCACATTAAGTTCTTACAATACGAACATAACATTCGAACGAAATCACGTCCTATTAATTTACTATGATATTAAACACAAAGTGAATTTACAGGCCGAGATTAATGCGATACACCTGGTCTAGGGGTTTAAAATCGTTTTATGTTCTACCCTCGACGTTGAGGGTCGGTTTTTATACCTGCTATAAGATACACAAGAGAGACGAGGATGTTGTTTTTTATTTTTTATGTGTTTTTAAATTAATAGCGCACTTAATTAAAATTATGTCAACTTATTTATTTGATCTTTGATTTTTTATATGGATGGTTATAATTATAAATATTCGATAGGTCAATCTTCTATAAAATTAATAAAATTGTATGCATTTGTTTTATGTACATGAAAGCTATAGATATATGTTTAAGATAACGAATAATTATTATGGTCTTTACTATAAGACCATAATAATAGACCATAATAGAAGCCAACACATTATTATCAGAATTTTTGGTTGTCTATCTATTTGTTCATCTGTGCCACCATTTCACCAAATATGCTACAGTAAATAAGGTTAGGTTATATACTCGTAGTTGTGTATGTTTCATCTTAATGCGCGTCAAGTGGAGTTGTTACTCAATAAAAATGCAGTAAAATTAGATTTAAAAAAAAAAAACCGACTTAAATTTCATCGACGAGTAATACAACGTAGATCGACGAAAAAATAGTCAAGTAACTACGCGTTATCAAAGATAACTCAAAAAGTAGTTATCAGATCTTGATAAAATATAAATGTGACCACATGATAAACATCAGCATTCGATTAAATTAAAAATTATCAAATCCGGTACACCCAGTGAAAAGTTATTGCGGATTTTCGAGAGTTTCCCTCGATTTCTCTGGGATCCCATCATCAGATCCTGTTTCCTTATCACGGATAACTACTAAGGATAAAACTAAGGATATCCCCTTTCTAACAAAAAAAGGATTATCAAAATCGGTACATCCAGTAGAAAGTTATGCGGTATAATACAATGTAGGTCGACGAAAAAAGCGTCAAGTAAAAACGCATTATTAGATATAACTCGAAAAGTAGTTGTTAGATCTCAAATAAATTTAATGGGACCAATTGACACACACCACCTTTCGATTAAAAAAAAATTGTCGAAATCGGTCCACCCGGTCAAAAGTTCTGATGTAACATACATAAAAAAATACAGTCGAATTGAGAACCTCCTCCTTTTTTGGAAGTCGGTTAAAAAAGGGTATATTTGAAATAAATCAAAACAAATGTAATTAACGATTACGATTATAATATGTCACATATTTTAAAAAACTTTACAAAATTAAATGTTCTTTTTATTCATCGTGCTTTTAGTAATAAAGTTGTCAAGGTTTTGTTACAGCTTATTACTATCAAAGGTTAGAATTTAAGCCCCGCTCAGTAACCTCGACATTAACTTCCTGAAGTAAGACCGTACAGGGCTAAATTAAAATCTGCGGTTACATTTAGATTTGCAGACAGCGTTAGTGAGTTAATGCAAAACGTTTTATGGAGAAAGAACTTTTAGTGAAATGGCTTCGCTTGTTGATTCTCTTTAAATTGTTACGCTCTGTATTTTTAATTGTGTTCACTTTGGTTTATGAAGAAACCTTATACCTACAGTATCCTGTGCTATAGGCGTTGTTTATTTCTCTTATCAATATTTTAATGTATTTCAAATAGATGACAAAAATATCGTTATCAGCTCCCATATAATTGAATTTATTATGAAATATTGAATCTTTTGTAATGTTAATTCGTTACTAAAATACTTTAATGGTAAAACAAAACGGTGCTTTGTTTCATTAAACGTAAAAAATAAAATTATTAGGTATTCGATAAAAAATTGCTCCTAGGCAAATGATTTCTAAGACTGTTATTTGTATAAAATGTAAAACAGAGTTCGGGGCTCGTATAAAAAAAAAATAAAAAAAACAAGCCGGGAGCGATTAAATATTCAGAGGCAATCTCACTCTTTTACTACATTATTAGCATTGTTTTTGTACTTACTTTAAGAGGAAAGGGTACCGAAGAGACTTTTCAAAAATAGGTATTTGAATAAAATGTTTCTGTCGCGCTGCATGCCGCTACCGCGCCCCGCGCCATCTCCGCTCCGTTTTTTCTATGTGTGACTGTCGTGTTGTTAGTGTGCGTGCGCCGGCTATTCAGCTATTAATTGTTGACGATATTTTAGTATTCGCATCTTTCGTTTGTGATTGACTACGAGTACATATAGCGCATAGTGCTATTTTTCTGAATTTGGCTTGTTTTATTGAATTTGTTCTGCTTCGTATTGCTGTGACTCGGCTTACTATTATTGAATTTCGTAAACTACTTATTATTATGTTTTATTATTTTGACTTGGATACTATTTGTGACTTGATACATGTCTATATTTTTGTGGGTAATTATCGAAATACTTAGATACTTTATTTATGAATTAGGTATGTAATTACATGGTTGAGATGTGTGTAAGAATGGGTAATGAAATACATGCATAATTATAGTGTATACATGTAGTACATAGTATAAGTGTAAGTATAGCATATATATATGTAATGTAGTACATACATAGTATAAAATGTTTGCCTTAGTACCTATATAATTTGTAATGTCTCATGTTTGTCGCAGTTATTAATACATGGGTATAGGTTATATATATTAATTAACATATAATTGCGGCGATATAACAATGGTTAAAAATAATATTATAATTAAAAAAAACAAGAAAAGCCGCCTGCGTGAAAAACAACTATTAGAAAGTCAATTGAAAAGGCTGGAACAAGATAAAAATTTAATAATTACAAAAATATAGCTAAATAAATCACACAAATTTCAAACATTATGTGCTGTAACACTTACAAAAATCATGAAGGCGACTTTTTCAATTATTATTTTATTTATGTTTTTTTAGATAGGCAAATTACGTAATCGGTTGAATTTTTTTAAAGAGTGGTTGATTAACATGACATAACATAACAATACACTTTATTGTACACCAACAGAAAATAATACGTATCAGATTGATTTTTAACCGACTTCCAAAAAGGAGGAGGTTCTTAATTCGACTGTATTTTTCTTTTTTTTTGTATATATGTTACTTCAGAACTTTTGACTGGGTGGACCGAGTTCGACTTGTACGCAAAGGAAAAAAGCCGACTTCAATTACATCGACATGTAATACAACAAAGGTAGACGAAAATATAGTCAAGTAACTACGCGTTATCAAAGATTACTCAAAAAGAAGTTATCAGATCTCGATGAAATTTAAATATGACTACACGATAAACATCAGCTTTCGATTAAATTAAAAATCATCAAAATCGGTACAAGTTATGCGGTATAATACAACGTAGGTCGACGAAAATAGTCAAGTAAAAACGTATTATTTATATAACTCGAAAAGTTGTTGTTAGATCTCAAATAAACTTAAGTGAGACCAAATGACACACACCACCTTTCGATTAAAAAAAAAATGTTGAAATCGGCCCACTCAGTCAAAAGTTCTGAAGTAACATACATAAAAGTGAAAGCTTGAACAGTGAAAGATTTAGTATAAAAGAAAGAGGAGTGAGAGGGAAATTCAAGAAGTAAGCTTTCCTCAGAACGAAGACTGCGTTCATTGGAATCACTAAGAAATTTAAATCGTCCTTTTAGATAAGCAGGTACAACAGGGTTAAAAAGAATAGAGTAAAGTAAGTTGAGAATATACGTATTCCCGCAGTAGGGAATTGGGTGCCACTCAGGGCGTCACTACTGCCGTATCAGCCGTATCAATGATACGGGGCCCCCTATTTACAGAGCCCCTAAGATGTGTAAGCAAAAATTAGTAAAATGTTATCCACAATGTCACTTAATCTTGTGCTTCCTAGAAAAAAGAATAAAAAAACTGTCATACATACCTATAGAGTTTTCACTTCAGAAATGACTGAAGTCTGAAAAGCAATCCCCTTTTATTCGAGTCAAGCGTGCGCCCAATTGTTGATAACATTCTGTATCGTTTATTTCGGGATTCAGTTAATCATTATGAACAATGAATTAATCTTTTTTATATGAGAATGGGGCACACAAGCAGACGAAGCCATCTGATTTATAACGGCTACCGTCGCCCATGGCCTTTAGAGAAAATATTTAGACACTAGACGCTTTAAAACCCCCAAATTTTAGCAAGGTCATTGCACACTTTGAATGTATGCGGAAACATTGCGCACGAAGCTCGCACATTGGTTGCAAACCACTGGTGGATACAATTAGCACCATTAGACTTCTTGACATCGAAAGAATGCAGAACACGACAAACGACACTGCTCATAGTGCACACTACGCATCGCGTGCTCGCACCGTGGAATGCTCGGTGGTGCTTTTCCCTCATCGTCAAGAGTTGAATTTGACGCAAAAAGAGTGCAAAGAATTTCGCTTACTTTTTCGCATAATATGCCAGAGAGCCTTCAGGTTCGCGCAATGATGGAAGTGTAGACTAAAAAAAGTTACCTTCGACAGCTTTTGTAAGAAACAAACGGCACGGGTTCCATTTGGAAAGCCCAATAGTCTCTCGCCAATTCTGCTGTGTTTGAACTTTGGCCTAACGATTTACTACCTGTAAGACCTGGAGGCAGCGTTGAATCTCTTCTTCATGTTATGCGCCTGTGAATCCCCCATATAGATGCGGAAGATTTATAGGAATTCACTAATAGTATTGGCCTCACAGGCTGAAGCGAACGATCCCCCGCATCTATTGCTTCAGGTCAAGGCTAATAACTCTCCAGCTTGGAACTACAAACTCTTTAAATTAGCTTAAAATCCGAAATTCAAAACATTCATTCCATTAAAGAACTCATGGAATTATTACTGATAAAATTCAATAGCCTTGCATCCAATTTTCCGGAGGTATTAACTTGATGTTTTTCAAAACTAAAACTGATAAAAAATTACCTAAGGATTTCGATGGAACAGGAACAGCTACAGCAGACTACACTCACTATTGTCTATTCTAGGAGGAAGTTATAACTTATAATCAATAAATATTTATTCTAATTCAATGCAAGCATTTTTTTGTGAGAAATCTTTACCCATCATTTGCCTGCCCCCCCACTAATTTTGATACAGGGCCCCAAGGTTCCCGGGTTCCAAGGAATGCTACGCCAGTGGTGCCACTTGAGTTTTTTACGCAATTCAGAAATATGATTCTATTTGCGAAGTCCAAATACGAATCGCATAGGTACATAGATTCGACCAAATTTAATAATCTGCTCCTCAGTAATGTCAAGAAAATAAAACTAAGCAATTTTTTACCGATGAAAAAAAACAGAGGAGGTTCTAAAGTCGCCACGTACTTATATTTATTTATGTTTGACCATGCATAGCTTTTTACAGAGTATTCCGAAATTGATAAAAAAAAAATATATTGGGAAGAGTAAAACCCGAAGTTGTTTTTCGCCTAGAAGGCGAGGAAGAAGCGCGGCACGCAGCTTGCTTGGCATAGGCATGGGAAAGAGCAGAGTCCTAATTTTTTAAACTTTCTTATTGTATTTTTTATTAGTATTACGGTATTAATAATCATAATATACTTTTTTGAAATCCTTGTATTGAGCCCTTTAATTTGATACCAAAAACAAACAACACAGTTATTTACCATAATTATCATTGTTATTTGTTAGCGAAACCCTTTGTTCGCCCAGGTTTGCACAGTGTTACAATAAAAATCGCATATACAAATATGGTTTTATTGTATTTATGAAAAGAGAAATTATTTAATTTTGTTAATACGAATTTTAGAAAATATCGACTAAAAATTACATCACTAGTGTATCGATATAATTGTCGACTATGAGGCATCACTTCGCTGGCGTATATACGTATTGCTTTGACCCTTCCCTCCCCCAGACCTATCCCCCAAAAAACAAGAAAGGGACAACTGCAGCTCAGACCGTTTTAGGTATATAATTTTTGACCAAAACAGTGTTTCGTAGTCGACTGTTTTCTCCTCAAAACATGGCAATTTTAAAAAAAATTTTTTTTTAGAAAATAAAAGAAGACTTCGGCTATGCCCCTATGTTTTCATTTTTTTGAAAATATGCATATATTTTTTTTAATGAGTGTCTGAAAATGTACAAAAAATTATGCAATATTTCGAGTTTTTGAAGTCTCCTAATTCCTATGATAATAAGAATATGAAAAAAATCAAAACATAGGGGCATGGTCATGGCAGCAAAGAGTTCTATGTCACAAAAATATTTGATCTAGTGTCATTATCCAGGGAGAAAACAGTCGACTACGTTTGTATGGAGAAAGACCCGGTACCCTTTCCTCTTAATGAATCATTTTCAAACTTTAGTTTTTCAGTTCATATGTTAGGACGTTACCTCGTTTGTAGATAGACTTTTCATGACTACATTTATAAAACTTTTAGTCGCAAAATTTATTCGCAGAGTGCTTTCTGGTTATGGAATACAACTTTCCTAGTATTTGAAAGTTAAGTTTTAGGATGATGTGATATTTTCCGAAATAAATCCAACTGACCCATAAAAAGTTCAAGACATGTATATCTCCAAATATGTACTGGAGTAATGTGGTGGTTTTTGCTACTGTCTTTATCCATTAAGTAAGAAAGAGCTTAGCTCTTTCTGTAACATTTAAAAGCTAATAAAGGGAACTACACTCAGATTACTTTAATGGTTTACATAATGGAATGTTTTTTTTTTAAATGTATTTGATGTACACTTTGTTTAGCTCATCATCGTAATAATAATAAAAATTATGTAATGTCATAGGGCACCCAGGTAGGAACGAAGTTCATTCGGATAGTATAGAAGCATCACAATTTTGGTAATTCTTAACAAAAATATTCAATATATTATCAGGTTTTGAAATAATTTCAACAATATTTGAATATAAAATGAATTTTACTCTCATCTATGGCTTATTAGTAGTTGTTCATTATTTTGCTTCTTGTGTCTCTTTACTAAATTACACTATTACTCTAATTTTCTGTGTTCGGAAGTACGCTCTATTTGTTTACCATTTAGGAGTAAAAATGGACTATACAAATAGAAACTACACCCCAACGATAGCTATTTTAATTTATTATTTCACCAAAAAACTCCAAACATTTATAGCTGTTAATGTTAAATGAGTTCGGTTTTACACACGTCATATTATACAGTCGTGTGACTGATATTACGTCACTTCCGTTATACATGTTTCTTACGGTTTTAGTCTCACATTTTTTTCAGTTCGGTCGCCCAGCAAAATCTCTATCGCCTCCAAGCTTGCCGTAAGGAGCTTCGTTACAATAATAATAAATAACAATCTCTTTTTTACAAAAACTTTGTGTTTTATAAATTATTCTTATGGCAATGATCTAGGTTTTTGCTAAAAATTTCGTGATAATTTTCATTTTAAGCAATATATATTTTTCTAATATTTTAAAATTGCGACAGGGTCTGTGACGTATAGAATATTTTGTACATCACTGAAATATGGCGTCGCTGCCATTTAATTAAGCGTCTCATGTAACTTTACTACTCTACGAAAGTCATATTTTTAATACAAGTTGCTTAACGCAGATTTATCTATCTACTTTGAGATTGAACACTTGGTCTAATACAATTATGTTGTTGTTAATATTGGTTAGTTTTTTGGACTTTACTCTTTAAGAATCGACTTTCATATACGAGTATGGCCCCGGGATGAAAAAAATATGAGGAATAAAATCTACTGAACGAATGACCTCGTTACGTTTCTCGTAGCGCCATCTATCGGAACCCTATTAGGTTTTATTTGATTCATTTATTTATCATTTGATATGGTATTAATCTTTTTTTAAAACTAGTAAGCCTTTTTTATGCCTTATTAGACAGTCGATCTGAAGGAGTAAATTCCAGTCGTGCGTCGAAGCTGACACACATTTATTATTTTTATTTTATAATAAATTTATTTATTTAAAATACAAAAGAATCTTAACTAAGAACATTAGCATTTAACCGTGTGACAAAAATCATTGTTGATTTATCCGCACACCGACACCGGCACGGTTGATTAATTTAATAAATATTTTTCCTTCCACTGATTTGTAGCATAAGCATAAGCTTTTCGAAAATGACAAGGCTTTGCAACGATAAAGTAATTTTACAAACTAACGCAGATAATCTCGAATTTCTTGTAGCGAGATTGCTCAGAATGTCTAATACCATCTTTGGTTATAAACAGGCTCTCAAAACCAGAAATAGTTAAAAGAAGCGGTTTGGAAAATCATGCAAACTAGCGGGTAAATAAATAAAAAAAAACTATAATAGTATTAATACACGCAGTTATAAGAATAAAGCAAATGTTTCAAGTTTAAGTATTATAAGTAGTGTAAAATACTTGATATTTTATTTCTTTTATATCTATCAAAAACAAAGAAATGTTTAATGTACGGCGCGACTGTCACTTCATATTTTCTAACACAAAAAAGCTTTTATATAGAAAAAATGATTTTGTAAAAGTAGAAGAAAATGGTTTGATAAATAGAAAAAAAACCTAGATTTATACCACTGTCAACTCTGTTTAAAATGATTAAATGAACGTATATTAAATAATATGTAAAGGATCATAGAAAAAAAACACAAAAACATTTTTATGACAATTAGCAAACGAATTGTTAGTAATGTTGACACGATTAATTTTGAAACGGTAGTTATATACATATCATCAACTTTTACAAACGGTCAGTGTTTATTATTCCTGTAAGACTTGATTGTTTTTGCTGTGAGAAATATTGATAGAGTTGGTTGAAACCTGAATTGTCGTGAGAAGACACAATAAGGATGCTTAATCCACAATTGTTAATCGTTAACGATATCAAGATATATTAATGTTTAACGCTTTATGAATAGCTTAAAACACATAAAAAAGAATACGCTAATTTAACTTGTTAGAGTATGTTATTTTTTATGTCGAAGGACTTATCTGTCCGTTTATGAAAAAGAAATTACTATATACACTACTATTAAACTATATTAACAGACGGACTTTGCCTGTAAAATTTCTCTCGTACTATTTAGTTCAGAGTAGTGTATGTGCCATGTGATACTGATATGCCCCTGTACGAGGATCTTGTCATTTGCAATAGTTACGTCCACAAGAAGGCTTACGTTATTATTTTATATCATAATATCACTAATTTCTTGGATCTCAGGGCTAGTTCATTTAACTTCATTCTTTGTTAATATGTACGATTTTATTTTTGTGTTACCCACACATTAGGGAATCTAAAATTAAATGAAATTAAACCGAAAATAAAAATCATCATATCAAGAATTTCGCTCTGGTGGGTACATCGTTCCATAGCTTAATTGGCTAAAGCGCCGACACGGTCAGTCGGAGACGCGGGTTCGAATCCCACTGGAGCGGTCAATTTTTGATATGATATTCAAAAAATGTTCATTCTTTGTTTTTCCTATCGCATTAGAATTTTGCACAGGTTCGACCTTGATGTTGCAGTTTCCTACATTTAAAAGTGATAAAACTTTGATTTTCGTCTATTGATGAAGATGTCTTGGTGATGATACTTTGGTATTCAATGTATTGGCTGTTGCAACAGTTACATATTATGAACTCCAGTCCTATAACAATATAAATTTAATAAGTGCAGATATACATCAAACACACCATCTTATGAATGTTTCTCGTGAATGATTTTGCAGCAATGTGGTGGCATAACACAAGTTTGTTTTTTCCTTTTATATTTTTATGAATAAAATAACAAGCATATAGTACAAATATAGACACTGAAGCGTGGTTTAATTCGTTTGAGATCTCAAACGCTTAAAATTCTATTTATTTATTTTATGACGTAATTGCTATGTCGTAGGTTCTGCTGATGCCGTTATTGACGGGCTTCTTAAAACGTAGTCTCTGATATATGTGGTTTATTCAAAACAAAAGACACACTATTTGCCAAAATTTATTAAAAAGTTAAGCTATGAGCAATCAACCACAGATAACACACAACTGTTTTAGTTAATCAGAGTAAGGGCGCTAGAAGCATATTTATTCGCTTGCTTGCATTCGATGGTAAAAACAAAAAAAAATATATATTTTAATTATTTACAACTGTGTTATCAATTTAATGAAGTTTTAGATCGCAACAAAGTGTTAAACCAATGTATGGAATAATATTTATATAAATTGTAAGAAACGTAATTAAATTTAATGACAAATGTAACTTTGTAACTGTTGTGGAGCTAAGATACTTCAATTAATGTAGCCCGTCTTGTTTTACGTGCACAATGCATACAACAATGTTGTTTAACTTAGACCGTGTTCATATCTTTGTTGGTTTCATTTAAATTTCTTACTCACATGTATTTCGTTCTCGCTAACAATGCATATCTTATAGTCATGCACATTGTATAACCTTTTTTAATATTTTTAATAACTTAATGGATGAAATTATTGTTATGTATATCTCTTCAATAGGAGAAGAGGTATTTATACATAAATATGAATATACGTATTGTTACAGTTCACTGTATTTTTTCAGTATTAAAAAAGATGTCATAAGTTTTTACTGGTGTATATTTCTAACAAGAGTATCTGGACTTTTCGTCAGGTAGGCAACTTAACCTGTGTTTCAGATAATTACCGACTTAAATGCACATTGATATGATTCTTTAAATATATGTAGGTATACATAGTGCGTATATAGATTATAGAAGGATTTTGTAACAGTCGCGTTTTATGAGTTTGTAAATAAATGTTTTGGGAAATTATGTTAATGTTATTATAGTAAACATTTTTGTATCTTTGTCAATTATTTCGAAATTTAGGCAATCTAGAATAACGTTAAAGATAAAATGAAATGTAGCCTTTATTATACTTTTTTGTATTTCTTTCGAAATATAATACTTCAACGTAGGTAATACAAGTAAATTGATCCATGTAAGAAATTCTATTTTCGATAAATCCTCAATTCATTCAGTAACAGAAATATCAAGTTATAATAACGAGACTACGCATTGGACACACTAACTTATCACACATGCATTTGATAACTAAAACTCAAAAATTAAATGCAAGTGTGGGCAGGATATAAGTGTCACTCATCTTTTAATAGAATGCACGGCATATAATAATTAAAAACAAGTATATAACTTACCCAATTGTCTTAAAGATTGCTTGAATGAAAATAGTTGTAACCAAACATTAAAATTCCTAGAATGATTGTTCATAAATTAGTACAATATAATATTTTGTTTGTTATAAATTGTGGTCGTTAATGACCTTAGTTGTTAAAAAACGACCTTAAATAAATAAATTATAAAAAAATACTTCAACGTCTTTGTAATGAAGACGTATGCTACCTACAACACAAACACATTTTTAAATCAACGTCTTGAGTTTTGTTAGTTTGTTTAGAAACACGAGAGTGTGTCAAAGTCAAGTTTCGAGAAACAAAAACGAGACCGCGAGATATTGGTTTTGTGTTATCGTATAAGAACCGTTTCAAGCAACTCTTAACTCCATTAAACTAAAGATTTATTAAATTATGTAAGGTAAGTAGAAATGTATGTGGAATTATTAATTTCAGCTTATTAATTTTATGTAAGAATTCACGGTTCTTGATATATTAATTCTGTGCCTTCTGTATAAATGATTAGGGATTGCAATCCGGTCTAGTTTTAACCCGGCCGGATACGATCAAATTTTTATTCATCCGGATGACGTCAAAACGACATACCTTATTTTAATCCTAACATAATCCTTAATGAAGTGTGAAAAAAATAGTAGTGGATTTTTATGCCTACGAGTATTTATAAAAAGAAAGAACAATGAATATTTCCATTTCAAAACAAACTATATTAACAAGTATATCAATATTTCTATAACTGTTATACGAATTTTTTTATTGCGCACGTTCGCGCGAATAAAATAATGGATAACACTGTGAAATAAGTAAGAAATTACAGTGTCATTTCAGCTCTTAATAGGGTCGAATACCTTCAGCAAAAACACGTAAACTAATTTAAATTGTTAAAAATATCAATCAATTTTTATCTAAGTGTAAAAGGATTCGTACACATAAGAACCACGCCACCTCTTACAACATAGCGATTGTTATCCCAAAATATGTATCACCGGATCCAGTCACCGGATTTAGTTATTATCATATTTAGACTTTTTTCATCGACGTAGAACGAAACATGTTATACGTGGAAAGCTTAAGAAGTCACATTATTATGTAGAGAAAAACAAAAAGTAATTTTGCATAAGTTTTAAATACCTTTATTAACTAGTATATGTATGGAGTAAATACATTTTTGGGATTATCTACAGAACTTGGCAACCATTTGCATCTTAATTTTTTTATCAGCTGAGTCGACAACCATGAATACTTAGTCGTCTTTTATCTTTTGGAACGTGTTTTAACTTTGTCTATTTATGGAATATATTTTTCAATAATAGTTTTATTCTTTATACTGTTATTATATATATATATTTGTTCTGTCTATAATTTAATTTAAAAAATAGTCCATTGTACATAATAAAAAAGTACCCGGGTGACCGAGCTAAGCTCGGTATTTTTAGTAAATCGTGTTTTTTGGAAATCATAAAGTATAAATACGAATTACATATTGATAAAATATGAATAATATTTTTCGATTTTACCGACATAATAATAAAAAATAAGAACAGTCTATTTAAATAAAAAATAACGAATGCAATTAGAAAAAGAAAAAGAAAAAATAATTGATCACGGACATGGGGATTTGAACCATGATCTTCTCGGTTGATCCCGAGCGGCAGATTTCCCACCGAGCTATTGCAACTACATTGACTTATGCGAAATTTACCTTCGTATTCTAACGATATTTTTTTCAATTCCTAAAAACAGGGATAAAACGACATTTCCTGAAAATGAATCCTAGCTAGATAGATTTATCTCCCCCGAAACCCCCTAAATACTAAATTTTATGAAAATCGTTGGAGCCGTTTCCGAGATTCAGATTCTATATATATATACAAGAATTGCTCGTTTAATAGTATAAGATATTAAATAAGCTAATAGCTCTTGTAATTATAATGGACGTCGTTTTTACATGAGAAATCAAACAAGTGCAAGCACAATTTTTCAATTTCACCCTGGAATGTTCATCGATGCATGCTTAGAAGTAACAGTGATGTGGCGGTTGCAAAATCTACCTCTTTCCTCCTTTTTTTGTTATATAATTTCTAGACAAAAATAGAAACAAAATATGCATAAAATATATAGATTTTTTACTTTATTTGCTATTGTTATAACAATATCTCCACCATATAGCAACCATGTCACGTAAGCAGCCATTGTTCTTTGTGCAGGAACACAAGTTTGTACCTACTAGAATAATAAAATTCAGACCAGGCAAGCAAAGCATAGCTATCAAAAATGTATGTTTCCGATTCTACAATGTTTTGATTAAAGTTCCATCCAACAACATCAGTATGCGTTTTCAAATTATAGAGTTTACGTTATATTTATTACTTTGTTTACAAAAAAAATATATAGTTATATAAATCTAATATATAAAATTCTCGTGTCGCGGTGTTTGTAGTTAAACTCCTCCGAAACGGCTTGACCGATTCTCATGAAATTTTGTGTGCATATTGGGTAGGTATGAGAATCGAACAACATTTATTTTTCATCCCCCTAAATGTTAAGGGTAGTCCACCCGAATTTTTTTTTAATTTTAGATAAATTATTTATTTTTTATTTTATTATGACTTGGCGTTTAAAAATACATAGAACCCTAAATTTTCACCGTTCTACCACCAACCCCTATTTTTAAATAGCGTTAATTACTACACTTACTACTACTGCGTTTAATACTACACTCGAGAGCATAGAAATCGCACACCCCCTACATTTTCATTTTGACCGCAAATATTTTTTAAATTTAATGTTGTTTGCGAATACAACTTAAATTAAATTAAAATAACACATTTTTAGCTTTCTAAAAAACCATTATGCCTTGATATAGCCTTGACCTTCGAAATCATTACAATAGGAACAATACAACAGAATGACCCAAATTCACTCGTTACAGGTAGCTCGGTTTGTAAGACTTTAAGCAGGTATTAAAGAGTTAAAAAAACAATATTTTTTCGAAGACTATGATTTGTTAATACGAGGTATTGCCCCCCCTAGCCTGAATAACCACTTCCATTCATTTTCATTGTAGAAATAAATTTTTTTACAAACACTTGCGGTATGCTGTCCCATTCTTCCTTGATTGCGGTTTGGAGCTCTCTTAGACCTGTCGGCGGTGCGTTTCTTGCCCTTACTCTTTTCTTTAGATCATCCCATAAGTGCTCAATAGGATTGAGACCAGGGCTTTGAGCAGGCCACGCCATAACGGGTATTTCAACCTCCTCCAAGTACTGGCGTACTATAGCGGCGGTGTGTGATCTTGCGTTATCATGCATAAAAACGAAATTTGCGCCGATAAATGCGGAAAGAGGCACAACATGTTCTATCAGGATTTCCTCGATGTAACGTCGGGCAGTCAATTTTCCCGATTGACGGTCGGTATCGGCCCCTGTGATGAACACAAGTTCACACACTGAGAAAAACGCTCACCAGATCTTCGATAGACTCTACTCCGTCCGTCGTTACCATGGAGACAAATCCTGGTTTCGTCAGAGAACAGTATTGTCTTCCATTGATCCATTGTCCAATTTAGGTGATTTCGTGCAAACTGAAGGCGCGCTTGTCTGTGTACTGGGGTCAATTTTGGGCCAGTTGCTGCTCTGTGCGCTATCAGGCCTCCTTCGGCTAGTCTTCTTTTAACCGTCCACCGACTAACTTCCACTTCTCTAACTTCCTGGAGTTGCTGTCCGAGTCGAACTGCATTTAACCGGCGACTTCGCAGTGATGTCGTCAAAAGATAACGATCATCGGGCTGAGTTGTCGCACGTTTTGGGCCTGATCCTGGTCGCCTGGTAAAGCTACCAGTTTGTTGATATCGCTCGTATACACGTCGAACAGCATATCTGCTCAAATTTAACCGACGAGTCACTTGACTTTGGTTCTGTCCAGCTTCAATTTGTGCAACCACTTGAGATGCTGCTTCTAGTGTGGTATCCATTTTCTTGTTCAGAATGATGACGTATTCGGTAAAGGACCTTTCTGACTGCAAGTTGAAATGTAAATGATGTCATTTTAATCATCCCTTAACCTTTTATACCTGCTCAAAGTCTTACAAACCGAACTACCCGAACGAATGAATTTGAGTAATTTTATTGTTTTGTTGCTATTGTAATGATTTCGAAGGTCAAAGCTACACATAATGGGTTTTTAGAAAGCTAACAATGTGTACTTCAATTTAATTCAAGTTGTATTTGCAAACAACATTAAATTAAAAAAATACTTGCGGTCAAAATGAAAGTGTAGGGGGTGTGCGATTTCTTTGCTCTCGAGTTTATATTATATATACACTTTAACCGATAATTATAAAGATTGCACATAAAATATATATTTAGGAATTACTAGCCAGAAAAAGTTAAAAAATAAGTATATATATTTAACTCGAAAGCGACGCAGGAAATTCCTCTATGGCCAAAAGTTGCATTTGCGGCAAATTCTACGAATTTAGTTCCACAAGATATCTCGTAGCCAGCGCGAGTAAAAAACGATAAGAAATAAAATAGTTCCGTTTTATTTTCTTTACAGATTCGGAACGATGAGATTTAAAATAGCTTCATTTGACACAGATGACCGAACTTTTCACACTTGGAGGTAGAAAATCATATTATATTACATTATAAATACTCATTATAAATAAGTAATAATTTATACATATTTCTGTAAATCTTTTCAGTAATTTAATAGAAGTTGAATAAGAATTTGCCTATTTTAAAAAAAAAAAAAAAAAAAAAAAAAAAAAAATTAAATAATAATAAATCGAAATATGTTTAATGACCTTAATCATTTTTATTTGTTTAGGTTTAAAACTATAGCCTAACAATGTTGAAAATTGATACTATCTATTTTATCATGTTTTTAAATGAGATTTTTTTTTTATTTTGTTAAAAACTAAGAGATAAAAAATTTATGAAACTCAATTAACCGAAATGTATTTGATGGTTACAATGAAGCATATACTTATATACACTACATTAAAACAAATTCTATTCTTTAATTAGTTGTCTAGCAAGCATTTTGAATATGTATACAAATAAGTAATAAAAAGCTTAGAGTAGCATTTTGGTGCGTAATAATGTAATTTAAAGGTTTGCTAATAATGAATTGCTCTTACCTTTACCGAAAATTGCTAAAGTCATGGCTTTGTATGAAAAATGAGTGATTGATTGCTTTGATGTCGTTCATTTCGTTCGCGTAATGAGAACCTATTAGCGAGTTGAAAAACGTTCCACAAAATAAGAAGGTAAGTAATTGAAACTGGATGACCCTTTGATAAAAATATTGATATTTCAATTTTTCTATAACGTACGTAAATGGATCGAGATGTTGTTTCATTAATTAGATAGAGTAGAATCTAAATTGACAGAAGAGCACAACAGCAATACTTTCATAATTACGTTCTTTTAATAAAGTAAAACATTCATATATTACGTCAGAAAACATAATATAAAAATAATGTAGCTTTTAAAATGCTTAAAACACACACACATATATATATATTTGATGCTTGCATATACTTTCTTTATCCACTTATATTTAAATTATGAACAGTCTCAATATGTTTAAAATTATTTTTGTTGGTTGCAAATCTTAAATTTATATATTCGTATCTGCTTTTACATGAACATTAATTATTATACACTTTTAATATTATTCAGTAGGGATACTTCAGATAGTAATTATCGATATTATAAGAGAACGAACGTAAGTCTTTATGTAAAAAATCTCAACCTCAATATTCACAAGCCATTGGGCGTCGGCGTAAGGTTTTATGAGGTAAACGTGATCAAATCTGGGCTTACTTTCCCATTCGATACCAGTGCTCATAATACTTCAAAAATATATTGAATATGCCTAATATTTCAAATTCCATTCAGTCCTTTCAATTGCTTGTAATATTTTAGAAAAAGTGAAAGTTGGGTATGGCAGAAAAAACAAGAAAGCAGCATAAATGCAGTTGAGATGAGAGCGTTAAGAAGTATGATAGCAGTTAAACTGAGTGACAGAATAAGAAATAGTGAGATAAGGAAACGTTGTGGTCTGAAAGAAGATGTAGTGACAAAGATTGAGAAAGGTATGCTCAGATGGTTTGGCCATGTCGAGAGAATGAGTGAATCATAGGCATAAGTTGGCTATTGCTCAAAAATGACTAATAAATATGAGACTTCCTCAAACTTAAAGTATACAATAATATAAACTATATTTGAAAGTTTTTTTTTAATATTATCGAATCTCTCAATTTCGTACCGAACTTAAGTGGCTCCAAATCCGGTTTCGCCGTGACATGCACATTCTTTCTTTACTTTATAACATATTCCATGATCCAAATTCACCCTCTTACCTTCGATCCCGTTTCAAATTACTTGTCCCCCAACATACTCTATGCGTTCTTGCATTATAACGATGCTCCAGGTCCCTAAACCTAACACCAATTTTCTTGTTCACTGTACGTTCCCCATCTCTTTTTGAAGGAATTTCCTAAAATGGTTCAACAAAGTCACATTGAAGTCATTAAACGCTTTAAAGCTTTTTTTTTGCTTGAGGAATCACCTTTTTTTCCGGTTACTCCTCCATCGTGTGATTATTCATAATGTATAGAAATATAAAACTGTTATAATTTCATTCAAAGACACGGAAATGTTACAGATTTCATTTTTATGATTAAAAAAATATATGAGAAAATACCGTAACAACAAGTACCTACTGAACCAAAGTTACTCGTACTGTTAGAAAAAATAATACGAATTACTGAAAGCGAACTATCATCCTAGGTCAGGCTAAATCTACAAATAAATTAGAATTGATTTCTCGACGCAATTTATGTTTATTTTAAGTTAATTTATATATCCGTAAGTAAAATATTTCACTGTGGTAAGGCACAGCTGTAAATATCTTTACAGAAAACTACAGCTAAATAATACTAATTTCAAACACTGATGTGTTCCTGTGGTGAGTAAGGTGACGACTAGGTCACCTGGGGAGGGTCGGCAACGCGCTTGTAACGCTTCTGGTGTTGCAGACATCTATAAGCTACGGTAATCGCTTACCATCAGGTGAGGTGTACGTTATAATAAAATGAATAATAAATAACTACTATCGGATTTTATTTTTATACATAAACACATATATGACAAGAGAACCGATGAATTCTAATACTACGTGATTACTTTTACCGACACATGCTTAAAACATACCTATAGGCGTAGAAATAAAAGGCTTTGAAGGAAGACAATTCATGGAAGATAGAATAATGAATGTACGGTTTTGTTAACTGTTGTATAAATACAAGAAAATTGTACATATAATCTGTTATTAAATACTTTTTTGTGAAGATTTTTGTAGGGGTCTAAAATACTAATTACATCCATTGAATAATTTTTAGGAACGTGAGCGACGCGTCAGGTGCAGCCAGTTATCATAATTCTATATAGTAATACATTATATAACTATGTAGAATTGAGAAAACAGTAGTTTGTTCAATAATACTAAACCTATTTTTATTATATAATTTACAATAAACAAATACAGACAAAAAAATTAAATATACTACTTACATAAATGTCGAGAGGTCATTTGCATAACTTGCACCGTTCCATCTGTGACTGAATATAATTAAAACGTAAATGTAATACGGGTATTTTAGTTGGAAATAAAGTTTAGTGATCTCAATATATAAGTATTATTTAATCAATGGCAATACACATGGAAAACAATTTTACGTCTACTTTGAGTGAGAATTTACAACACTTCTACGTGACATTGGCGAAATTAATTTAAATCTGAATGAATGAAGGAATGATTGAATGAATTTACAACACACGCAGCTTTTTTGTTTTTATTTGTCGTGTTACACATCTATTTGTCTTAGTTTGATGTTGCCTTCTTATACACCTTACTCCACCATTAACTAATCGTTACCCCATATATTTATAAAATAATATAATTTTATAATTACCACAATTTTTTTAAAATGTTTAGTATGTTGGTAGAATTGCTAGATATTACTAGCCATAAACATCGCATAATAAAAATAGCAAGTAAAAATACGTAATTAAATATGACAGCAATCAGTATCCTTTTAGAATGGGAACCTTTTGAGGTAGCCAAGTCGGGACTTAGATTGATACATTAAATCGAATGAGTGTCTTTCCTGTGTGTTAAGAAATGTTCAACGCTATTGTGTATTCTCAGTGATATGAAATTTGGTTATTAAACGTTTATTTATGTAAAAATAATATTATATTTGATTTTAATAATTTGAGAAGTCATCGGATTTTACTATGAAATAGCCAAATTATATATGTGGTATATATTAACCCAGAATATATACTGCTTTTCGATTAGTAACGTTTCTCCAGAGTTCGTTTTGACGTGACGTTGACGAAATGACGTCTGTACTTCTGCCTATAAATACTCAAAATAATCTTAATAAATTTAGTGTTAGATCGACTTAATTATATATATATATATATATATATATATAT
Source organism: Melitaea cinxia (assembly GCF_905220565.1). Taxonomy (NCBI): domain Eukaryota; kingdom Metazoa; phylum Arthropoda; class Insecta; order Lepidoptera; family Nymphalidae; genus Melitaea; species Melitaea cinxia. The sequence goes on from NC_059406.1 coordinate 6,332,741, forward strand.
ATATATATATATATATAATTTGTATGTTCGGGGATAACTTTGTCGTTTATGAACCGATTTTGATAATTCATTTTTTGTTGGACAGGAGATATCCCAAGTGTGGTGCCATGATAAGGAAACCAGGATCTGATGATGGGATTCCAGAGAAATCGAGGGAAACCCTCGAAAATCATAGTGACGAGTGTACGTTTGTTACTTTCTTTCGTTCTACGTTCGTTCGTTTCGTTCGTCTACTTACGTTGTATTACTTGTCGATGTAATTGAAGTCGGTTGTTTTCGTTTGCGAGCAAACACAATTATATATAAACTAGTGGTCGCCCACTGGTAGAAACTAGACCATAATTAATTAAAATTAAAAGTTTGAACATTAAACAAATGAGTATATAAGCGTGTGTGTGTGCCAAAAACATAGAAGTGTGTGTAATGTTTTTTTTTTATTTATTTAATTTATTTTTATGCATAATTTCAAAAAAATGTTAGCATTCTGCACTCCTTCCCTATATAAAAACTGAGTGTGCGAATTTCATACTCCTCCATCCGCGCAATTTTCGTAAAAAGGGGTACAAAGTTTTTGCTTCACGTATTAATATATAGAACAGTATTAAATATATAGATTGTATAGAAAATGTCTTTTCTACTAGTTACTAGATAAAATAAGAATACAAACTCGAAGACAGTCTGAGGGCAGGATATTTAAAGAATGGAGTCAGTCAAGCGGTAAGGAAAAAGAGAACTGAGAAGTGGTAACGTTTGTGTATTTTATTTTAAGCGTTACTATAATATAAATAGGTTAGTCAAAGGTACAAAATTACATATAGTCAACAACAATATTACTTACTGCCGTTCTAAATAAATATTATGATAAATAAAATATATAATGATACTGTGATTGTTTTGTCAAGATTTATTTATTTTCTTTTATTTCAGTACTCTGATTCTTTTATTTCGATCATTGTTATTTTTTTTTGTAAGTAACACTTATTATAATATTTATTCGTTACATTATGATTGATTACTTTATTTATAACAATGTCATTGTAGTTAAAAAAATGTTTGGTTTATGTAGTACTTTTTATATCAAGTGCTAAGTCCACCCAGGCACGTGATAGTAATATTTAGATTCCGTCGGTATTAATGTAGACGATTACGCGATTTTTAACTACTAACTAAAGTCTCAATATTTCAAATGTGATAATAGTGGCCGTCTCATTGATTATTCCAGCCTGTCCATAGTTGTATATCGGCGATAAAATGTCCTATGTGATGTGTTACCCACTAATCCAACCAACCGAGAATCTTTTCCGTTTCCTTTGTTTTATTTAGTTTCAGTGGTGTTGCGTCCGTCTTGAGCGACATTCTTAATCCTTCAAGAGTATATTACGCGTTGACGAAGGTACCCAGGAAAATTACTTAACTTTAAGCGTATTACGGCATAATTTTTATTGTTTTCAGAAGATTTATTCAAATTTATAAGAGGTTTTAAATGTTATATTACATTGTTATAATAAAGCTTAACTTCTTTTGTGTTTTACGAGTGTTTAAAATTCGTATGTCTGCTTCATTAAATTATTTTATGTACGTTTTATACGCAATTTCCGACGATTTTGACTTTACATATTTACTGCTACATCGTTTTTATTTTTTTGTAAATTATTTGAGCTTACATTTTTTTTTAATTTATCTGTGTTTGATTAATTACCTTATAAACAACCAATATTATTAATAGCGTATAGCTTTTTCTTCCATACATAATCATGTACTATTGACAAAAACTGGGATCGTTGGTTACACGCGTTGTATACTGGACAAATCTAGAACACACTCCCAGACCAGAAACAAATGTAAGTACAAAGTTGAACATCTACTTTGAGTGGGATTCGAAAACAACCACTTGCACCCTTTTCATTATACCATTTTATATTTTCAAGATGGTACTCGCTGAATGGTACTATGTACGCTGCTCATTAAATATACGAGTATGTAATTATATATAGAATTTAAGGTAGTATTTTTGTTCTATAAAATAGAAGTAAACATAAAGTAGTAAATACAGATAAAATGCTTATATTTATGGGTAGCATATTACACAATAAAAAAATATGACGGTTTTCTCACGGAACGCTCATTTGCTACTTATCACGCTGTGATAGCGATGAGATCGTAAAAGAAAGTAAGCTGACGGGATTTTTCTAATATTCAACCTCGTCTTACATTCTTCACGTCTCAAATGTGACATAATAAAACAAATCCAATAAATGTATTGGTCTTTATGTTTTGCTTATTGGTTGTATTTGTCAAAAATAAAATAGATCAAACATAAAATAAAAACTCAGCCACAAGTTAATATTGATATAACTATTACGGGTCTTAGAAACCAAGAAATCAATGGAAAACTATTTTTTTAAAATCAGTATTCTGTAAACTAGACCGAGTTTTCTCGTCAAAGACATTATCATAGATATCTTGTCGCAGCTTGAAAACTAAAGTCGTCAATGAATGTCATCAGGCAAACCTAAACCTAACTTTACCTTTGAAGCGAAGACGTAGTTACTGGTAGTGCATCTGCTCTACTTGTTTGTGGTCACTAAGTGGTTACAGAGTTGGCTATGCTTTGAGTTTCTCTCTAGGATCGAATTCCAAACGATAAACCGATACTATTCATAAGATTATAAGATAGTAGACAGAACATCTACGTGTCAGAACCTACAACTATTGAACGAGATAATATGATCTAGATTCAAATTCTTTTTAAGCGTAGTGGAGGATGTCCTTTAGCTTGGTAGAATTATTATACACGCAAAGTGGCTGGAAGCGATTGAAAATCGAGAACTAATAAACTGAATAATACAGTTAATATACTATCCTCATTTATCCTAACCGATGAGTACCGTGAACATGTAGCATACATTTTGATTGAAATTGAAATGTTGTTTTTCACAACTTAAGTAGACAAATTAATTATTTATACGTTTTAACAATAAAAGAGACGAGCTCTTCAGTAGCTGTTAAAATGAATGTTTTGATTATATTTCTGTTATAATTAATCAAATGAAATTTTAAAGTGGTTTTATAACGACTAAGAAGATTATATTAAATTTAAAGGTTATAAGACCTTACAGTTAAAGTTCTTATAAACATTTGCGAATTTAAATTGCCTGTCTTTTGACTTTTGATGCGAAATAATCGAGTCTGTTGGATTTTTTCATTTCGTCTTTGAACTCACATATACTCATTTAAATAATAAACGGGTGACTGAAGCTGATTTCAGTTTTGAAATTATAAGTATATTAAAATTATTACTTCGATATCTCGTTATAGAAAAATATTCTTTGTTTTTAAGTACCTAATTTTGAAAAGTTATACAATAGTTACAGTTTAAAGTTGAATATTGTAGAATTCTTAAGTGCAAATTTCTATTTGTTATTTGTATATTATTTACTATTCAATGCTGAAAATACGAACGTAATTTGGTTGCACTGTTGTTTATCATGAACAATATGTTCACAATGAGTAATATTTGGTTATAATTGGGCAAATGTTTCAGTTAAACAATTAATAATATCGTCAATTCTAGCTTTAGCTATGGCTTGAAGAAAAATTAAACTATGTCTTGCTACAAGACGACGCGTTGGCGCAACGGTCACAGCAGGTTTGTGGCTGTTAAGCTGACGGTTGCGGGTTTGGTCCCCGCACATGACAAACATTTGTATTGGCCATACAAATTTTTGCCGTGGTCTAGGCGTTTGTGCAGTCACACACGCACACGCAGAGCACGTTAAATCGTAGGTTCTGGTTGTTATCATGTACACCTGATAGCGATCGTAACTTATAATAGGGAATATATCCGATAACCCGCATTGGTGCAGCGTGGCGTCTCCTACATGGGAAAAGAGGCCTATGTCCAGCAGTGGGATATTATAGGGTAAAGCAAAGCGAAGCGTTTGCTTAGAGATGTTTTGGTAGCTGTGACGTTTTGTTGCAAATATGTTTATAATTTGATCCTCTTGTTTAAATGCACGATTAGAGTACGTTTATACTTTAGTCGTTTTAGGTAAGTATATTTCAAACATATTTTGTTAATTTTAAGCATCCGTATAAAGTTTTGAGGCGAGCTTGCTATAACTCTAGACTGTAAAATTGTTTGGTTTACGACAAAAGACACTAATCTTGCTTATCTTTGATTGTATAATATTTTGGATGTTATAGATGTATTTCGAGACCTTTGATATCAACTGGGACCTTTCTTTAGAGATGATCCGGATAACCCTATTGTGTTGTAACAAAGGTTAGGGTCTAAAAGATTTGAATGATAAAGTATGAGTGCAGGCGAATACGTTTCAAGTTATAGGATAAATTGATAATAATACGAGTACAAGCTAAGTGACCCGTATTGTAGTATGGATTTTGTATTTAGTATCATAAAAACTTGTAAATGAGAAGAGAGTTCTTTGTTCTTTTATTTCAAATTGTAATTGTTTAAGTTATTAAAAAATATTAAGTTCGCGGTTAACAATTAATTGTAGTTACGTTGCCAATTGAAACTAGTGATTTTTATTATCTTACAATACGCGCTATTAGCGTTATTAGAGTTGGCTTAAGGTCATCGATATGTACATATATACATTTTAAATGTAAAATAAATCAGATTTTTAACCGACTTCCAAAAAAGGAGGAGGTTCTCAATTCGACTGTTTTTTTTTTTTTTTATGTATGTTACATCAGAACTTTTGACCGGGTAGACCGATTTCGACAAATTTTGTTTTAATCGAAAGGTTTTATGTGCCAATTGGTCCCATTTAAATTTATTTGAGATCTAACAACTACTTTTCGAGTTATATCTAATAATGCGTTTTTACTTGATGCTTTTTTCGTCGACCTACGTTGTATTATACCACATAACTTTCTACTGGATGTACCGATTTTGATAATTCTTTTTTTGTTGGATAGAGGATATCCTTAGTTTGGTACCACGATAAGGAAACCAGGATCTGATGATGGGATCCTAGACAAATCGAGGGAAACTCTCGAAAATCCGCAATAACTTTTTACTGGGTGTACCGATTTTGATAATTTTTAATTTAATCGAAAGCTGATGTTTATCATGTGGTCACATATAAATTTTATCGAGATCTGATAACTGCTTTTTGAGAAATCTTTGATAACGCGTTGTTACTTGACTATTTTTTCGTCGATCTACGTTGTATTACTAGTTGATGTAATTGAAGTCGGTTTTTTTTTCGTTTGCGAGCAAACACAATTATTTTTCACACTGTTAAAAGTTCGGTCATCTGTGTCAAATATAAAGTTCTTAAATCTCGGAGTTTGGAATAAAATGGAACTATTTTATCTCTAACGTGTTTTACTCGCGCTGGTTACGAGAGATCTCTTGCAACTTACTTCTGAGAATTGGCCACAGATACATCTTTTGGCAGTAAGAATTTTCTATGTCTGTTAAAGTAACACGTCACTTAAGTTTCTTTTCTTTCTATCTTTTCTAAATTGGGTTCTAAAACACACTAATATTTTTTACAGTCTTTGTAACCGTCGATAAAAAATTGTAATATGTAGGTAAAACAATGTATCGTAAAGTATGTATGTATAAATAAATTCAAGATGCATTTTTTACTTTATTTATATCGACCACTTTGTGATAATTTCGTTCACATGTAATGATAAACGAGATTTTTTATGAGAAAAAATAAATCGAGTCATTAATGTATTTTATTACAACTTAAAAATGATATAAAACAAATCACTTAAGATATCAAAGTAGAATTTTACGATGACAAGAACATAAGGAAACGATTTATTTTTATAAATGACTCATACGGCGTTCCAAGAAGAATAAGTGAGAAGTGTGATAGATATATATGAGAAAAAGTATTCATAGTTTTTTAGATTACTACGGCAGCTGTATTCCGTACATATCTATACTCAGAACATTAAAATTCTATTAAGAATTCATAATTTTAATAGTCAGTTAATCAAATGATTACCAGTTACAATATAACCTGACCTAACCTGAGAGAGAATTTTTATATTGTTGTTTATGAATATGTTTTTTGATGTCTATTTCTGTCGGCTTTCTCATCTCTGAACAAAATTCTTACCTGGTAATAACTATGGCGTTTAAAAGTATTTTTATTACACATGGAAATACAGAACATTGAAAGTAAGTAGTAACTTTCGTTACCGATATTCTAAATTAGAACTAATGTACGTAATAATAATAGTTTTTCAGGTCGAAACTGAAAACTTGAATGGAAAAAAATATTCACATATTTTAAGTATTTTGTCTTTCAATCCAATCGTTAAATTTTAATCTGGTTATCGTAATATAAATTTTATCGTAAATGAAAATTCATACGATTAAGTCAAACCTGCTTTCAAAACACTTCTTTAAATTTGTGATCTAACTAATTTTCTAATTTTTTAATTATATGAAGAAGATTACCATGAAATTATGTTAATGACAAGTATGAAATTTCAAGATATATATCTGGGTTGCCTGGAAGAAATGGCTAATTAGCCGTAAGTCCGGCCATTTTACTTCATTGTCTGTAACTATCTTTATGCTTTGTTTGTAATATATTTGTGGTGTACAATAAAGTATAAAAAAAAAATGAATAATATATCCGCTGATATTGTGTTCAAACTATTCTTCTTAATACAAGCTGAACTATAAGGTATAGTAAATATATGTAAGTAGCTAAAACATTCGATAGATACATGAAAGTTTATTAATTTCCTTGTAAGATAACTTCTCTAAATAATTACCGTGGCATGCATTATACTTACGAGTAGAATGCACTACACATAATGAACAAAGTTAAGTCGCAACATGCCAGCATAGTTATTGTTGTTCGAATTCAATCGAGAACAAACAAATTATTATACGTGGTAATATTTCGCAGAATGTAGTGCTCTTAAGCTCTAACTACAATAGTTTTAAAACAACTTGACGAGCTAGAAGTACTATTGTGCGGTTTAATAAATAAATACATTATTACGTCACGAAATCTAAGATTAATAGTCTATACGATACGAACTAGACGTGGTGCTCATCCACCTGCTTAATGAATAGGAATTATATAATTATTTTTTCTAGTATGTTAAAGATAAATCGCGAAAAAATCGTCTAGAAAATTTCTGGCTAGACTAAATTATATTTGGTAACCGATATTAAAACTAAACTTTTAGATGGCAACCCTGTGTCGCAATAAAACAGCACTCATTTTTATGTAAGATTTATTTATAAAGTTATAAAAAATGTGGATGAAAGTAACTAGAACAATATGTATTCATATACCTGTTTATACTCGTACTTATCAACCCAGAGGTTATGCTAGGAAAATAATAGATGTTAGAGCGATATAGAACATTGGGTACGTTTGTTTTTTTTACAGGCTTCATACTGTCTCATTCATCATCATTACAGCCTATACAGTCCACTGCTGGACATAGGCCTCCACAAGTGTACGCCAAAAATAACGTGAACTCATGTGTTTTGCCCATAGTCACCACGCTGGGCAGGCGGGTTGGTGACCGCAGTACTTACTGGCTTTGTCGCACCGAAGACGCTGCTGTCCGTCTTCGGCCTGTGTATTTCAAAGCCAGCAGTTGGATGGTTATCCCGCCATCGGTCGGCTTCTTAAGTTCCAAGGTGGTTATGGAACCTTGTTATCCCTTAGTCGCCTCTTACGATACCCACGGGAAGAGAGGGGGTGGCTAAATTCTTTAGTGCCGTAGCCACACAGCACATTCATACTGTCAGTAGGTATTAAATTTATTCGCTAAACTACGTTGGCTGAGCATTTTTAAATAAAAATATTTTTTTTAAATTTAGAATTAAACATAACCTGGCCAGAATTTTTCAGGCTACCCTTTCACAATTATTTTTCTAGTATACTAAAATAAATATAAAATAATTTTCGGCAACTAAACAGATGGGTGAAGTTCGTCTCTCGTTCGCATCTCTTACTACAAGTATTGCAATAATGACGACGCGTTAGCGCAGCGGTAATAGCACTGGCTGTTGCGCTGGCGGTCGCGGGTTCGATTCCCGCTCAGGACAGACATTTGTATAGATGTTAGTCGTGGTCTGGGCGTTGATGTTTGTGTATTGTATGTGTTTCCGGACCCCCAAAACAGGAGAAAATCCTACAGGAGAATCCGTTGAGTGTGAAGCGTTTATTTATTATTAATAAACTTCAACATTCATTCACTTATTGTTGACAAACGAAATGTCTATTAAATTAAGTGGTGAATGTTTTTGGAAATATTAAATTAAGTGTATCTTAAGGTTTTATACGATATGTTGAGCAAAAAAGATAAAAAATGAGACAAAAACGACTATATAATGACTATAATATATCGGTCTACTATTTTTATAAGGTACGTTATGTTAGGAAGGAAGTATAAAAATAAATTATTAAAAATTTGTTCCATATGGAATAGCTGGGTCGCGAAAGTTTTTGAATGGTTTATCTTTTACCGCCCAAATAGGTTGTTTACGAGATTTTTTGGCAACATGGCCTACACTATAAAATAAGTTATCAAGTTAATTGTAATTTTTAAATTTTATCCTATGCGTCCAGGCTAACACTATATTATATGTATTTTTTAAATACTTGTTTACTTTTTTAATACTTGTTTCTTAAAACGATTTTCCTTCTTTTATCTTATAATTCTGTTTCTGTTTATACCAGCCGGCTTTCACCTATAGTACAAGCATTATGTTGCTTAATGTAGGAACAGACGACTGTGTGTGTATGTTACGGATAATTATTTATTTATATGCTACATTTTTCTTGTAACTATTTATAAAAAATATAAAAAAATAGTTTTTCTTCAATAAGAGGTCCACCGATAATTAGATCTCCAGGCTAAGGAACATCGTCACAATACGTGTCAACTTCAGTACCTTTTTTTCTATATCTACTAATAAAAATATCTTATTAATCACTTATCGCCAAAATATTTTTCACTTAACCTTCTTTTACCAAATACACAGCAGCTCAATTATAATGAAATTTGTAACACATAACACGTACAAGATTGTGTCAATTTTCCTAAAGTGGACTCGACCGTGCGTAGGAAGACACGTCGCTCCTCCTCTCCGTTTCGGTTTAATTTGAGCGGATACGACGTATATATTGATATTGGAAAAATTATTGCCATATTCACACATTTTTGTACAAAAACATTGTGGCCCTTCTGTCGTATAATGTTAAGTGATATTTTTATTTATTTATTTATTCTTTATTGTACACCGAAATGCAGACACCTTAATTGTCTTTTATATCTATGATTATGTTAGACGTAGGTTATATTTCCAAATTTGCTATGTAGGTTGTATGTAATGAAATCAATGTTGATTTAATTTTCTTTTTCTGAGTTTGTTGTGACTTCACTGTGTGAAGTGTGTGTGTTCACTGTGTGTTCACATATATGAAGTTTGTTTTGTCCACTTCAAAATGTCTCATCTCTACCGCGTGATTTTATTGGTCACTTTTATTTAAGACCATTTTGATTCGACGATTTCAACTGCAGTAGTAGATACGGCTTCACGAGCTCTGAGTGGAAAGTGCTGACATCGACTTATCGGAAATAGCTTTACATTAACTTCTGTTGTCTGTTCTGTTTCTTCATGTTAAGTTTCTGTCTTAGTCTTTTAAGTAAGTGTGTATATTATAAAAATATATGTGTTATTATTTTACTTATTATCATTATTTATAACAAAATTTCCATCGGGTCGAATTTTCTGCATTGGCAGCATACATTATCAACCATTAAAAGAACTTCAACTGCACTTAATTTAATTATTTGATTTCGTCCTTGAAAATTTAGTATTCGTATAAATAAAAGAACTCAGACTACGTATTTCTTGTAAATAGATGTATGACAGTTATTATTATTTATTATCACAATGATATATCGGATATATTCCATGCGTATAATCTTTCTCATTGTCAGCTTGACCTCTATCGACACCAAATTTCCTTTTCCTCATTTAACCTTATCTTGAATTTATGGCGACCGAGCAGACCCGTGGCTATCTACGTTCACATTTCCCTCATAAAGATAGACGTACGAGTGTATTAAAACAAGAAAAATCACTAGAGCTAGAGGATTTCAGTGAAATAAAATGAATTCTGAAAGAATTCACATATGTTTTATTATGTCTAATGGAATAAAAAAGTTATTTTATTCAAACTACGTCTTGAATTCGTGTCTCAGGGCTTTAATTTCGTAATATTATGTTTACGAATGGAATTCAAGTAATTTAATTATATAATTCAAAATAAACAAAATCCTATGTGGAAATGTAATTATTATCCATTGGACAGGCAATACCAAGACAAAGAACTTTGATATAATTTGTATTATTATTTTAGAACTTTGATGTTACATATAAGATAGAAAACTGCTTTATCTATATTTAAGATATTATAATATGGTTTTATTAGGTAACCTTTTCCACACTAAGCTGACATGAAAATAAAAATAGAAATATTAACTAAAATATTTGAATACTTTTCAAAATGCTTTTTACATTCTTTAACAACAAATTAATAAGGTTTTGCAATTAAATATTCTAAACGTATACAATCTAAATTTATAAAACAGAGTCTCCCGAATAAGGATAAACGGGTGTATAATTATCTAATTAAGGGCAAACGAAGCGAAATCGTATAACAATTATTTGTGAGATTGACTTTTATCATTTTAAGATATACAAAATTAATTAGTAATCGGACAGTTAGGTTGCTTTATATTTAGTGACCTGAGTGAAAACTCATAAAAAATCTCAGTATTAGTGAATTTACACATGTTTTATTTACTTAAAGATATAAAGGGGAGTACGAGGTAAGTTAATAGCTGATAACATGATGCATGTTAACTTGCTTTAAAAGCTTAAGTCCTAATGCATCTGTGGGCACATATCTTTATTTTTACTTGTATATATATTCTGTGTATACGTAACGTATGTAACCATGGTAACGAGATGTTTATGTCATTCTTTAGCAACTATAAAAGAGAAATGTTTTTTAGATTCGTAAGAAAGATAATTATATTGTTTCGTTTTCACCTTTTTTATTTATTGTAGACTGTACACTGTATTTGTGCTAGTGGCTCTCTCTCCTTCCATCTTTATTGTTTATATCTTGTGGTGGAATTAATATACGAGATACCAAGTGAGTTGAATATTTTATTTATCCCACAAGCCATATATTCCTACATATCGACTTACTCGAGTAGAAGCTGTATATGACGAATTAATATAGTCGAGGCTGCACTGATAATAATGTTATTACATGTTAATTTTAGCACCAAAAATATATCATATATATACACAATAATTGTGAGCCTTTCATTAATTTCGCTTATCATCGAGGGAGCAAATGATTGCTCGATAAACACGATATAACCGTTACCAGCCTAATTAATCTCGGGACGACGGCATCCTGTTATGCTATTGTTATTACAGAACGTTTCAGAGCATCCGATGTGTGAACATTATAATTAGTACAAATGAGTTTTAATTGGTGATAGTAATCTTGGTTTCTTTTTCAATAAATAAAGTTTAAATGTCTCATATATTTCAATGTCCGCTTTTTTTATGTCGTAGAAATAGAAATATATTGTGATAAAATTTATTATTGATAGCTACACGTTTATTTACTTAGTGTATTTTCCTCTTACTTATAGGAAATTCTTTGTTGAGTTTTATCTTCAGTGAATCAACAAAGAATTTTTACACCTGTTTGCTCCGGTTAATAATATCTTGTAAAATATGCTCTAAATATTTTTATTTGTATTTATGAATTGAAATAAATTCTTATTTAATATTTTTGTTTCGAATGTAGAAATTATTTTGAAATTTGCAAGAAATAAATTCTCGAAAAACAACCGATGTTGAAAAACAAACTGATAATATACAACTACTTAGTTGAAGTAAAGAGTTAAAATATTTTTAGTATCAATCAATTTTAAGTATCAATATATATATATATATATATATATATATATATATATATATATATATATATATATATATATATAAAACTAATGAAATTAAACATAAAGATTAATTTTATAAAACATTTTGTTGCAAAAATAATAATTCTTACTGTGTTATACCCCCCAACAGTATCTATTATGTTGTATTTGTTACAAAATGTCAATAAAAGTACAAAAAAGCCAATAAAAACAAAAAACAAAAAACATATTTGACAAAGAGAAATAGGCAAAGTTTGCCCAATTATCTTGTTGTATTAAATTTGTCCATAATTGCTTGATGATGCACTAAAGATGCACAAATGAAAAGAAAGAGTTCGTTTCATATTCAGATTGCAATTTTATTGTTTGTTTTTATTTATTACATTTTGTTGGTTTTTGACCATCGTCAGTATACTCATTTAATACTTGCTGCACTTGCAGCTTCGTTTACGATAGCTATTTCTTTCATTGAACTTACAAGAAAAAGAATTTACGGCTCTTAAAGAGGAATTTTCTGCATATTTTTAATATACAGAATTGGACCTGTTTCAGTTTTGTTATAAGTCTAATCTATATTAGAGATTTTATATTCTTAATAACATTCCAACTTAAAAAACAAAACAATAATTAAGTATTTCATTAGATTTATTTATATGGCGCTTAGAGTGGAATGTTGGCGAACGCTAATTACGAGAAGGGGAAAAACATCCAAGACTCTCGTTAGCGCTAACATTTAGCGCTCTTGTGTTGCGGGAATCCTTTCGTCGCGTGCTTGTACCTCTTTGTATTTATATCCTACAACGTTTATATGTGATAAATTCTTGCCTTTTTATACTGTGATAGAATCTAGGAATTATATACAAGACCGTGTATAACTGAATACTATCTAAAAGAGAAAAAAATTCAGCCTAAACTAAATTTATTGTTACAGTTCTAGTGTCAAGGTGAATCGAGAATACATTTTGAACAATATTAAATATATATATATATATATATATATATATATATATATATATATATATATATTTTTATTATTTAAAATATCTATAATACTACATTTATAATACAATTTTCCGTATGTTTATTTTTTATTTTGTAATTGTACGGTAGTCCTTACAATTACAAAATAAAATGCGGTCGCTTTTGCCAGGTTAAATTTCATCTGCGTCTGTCCTCATTGACCTGAAGTAACAACTTACTCGTGTTTACTAAAAATGTTGTTAGATTCATAAAATTTTTCTGAGTGTTCATTAGTTTACTGAGTGTCAGGTTTCTTTCTGAGGACGGGGGATATTCTTCCACTTCACCGTGGATTTGAGTAAACTGGGAAATGAAAAGCGATAACGAGGTAAGCCATGAAAATTTAGTAATTGCTTGCTAATGGAGTGTTATATATAGGTGGGCCATTTAAAGTGGAAGCAATTGTTTATTAAAAAAAATATATTGTTTTTTGTTGTTCATTTGTAAAATATTTTTATTTTGGTCTAAGGAGATTTGTTATAATATTACATTGCTCTTTAACAATGATATCCCGCAAATGGTCACCTCTTGCCTCGGCAATCAAATGTCCTTGTCCTTTTTTCGGCGTTTTCAATCACGTTGGCCAATGTTTCGGCGATATTGCGGCAATTTCTTGACGAATATTGTTCTTGAGAGCAGCTAGAGTCCTTGGCTTGTTAGCATATATGTTGGATTTCAAATAATTCCACAAAAAAAGTCTGGTGACGTCAAATCAGGTGATCTCGGTAGCCAGTAAAAATCGCCTTTTTTCGATATCAGTCGCCCAGGGAATAATGGTCGCAATAAATTGATTGTTACTCGAGCTGTGTGGCATATGGCGCCGTCCTGTTGGAACCAGTAATCGTTCATGTCATTTTCACGAACAATTGGCATCAGAAAATCGGTTATCGGTCTTTGAAATACACAGGCCGAAGACGGGCAGCAGTGTCTTCGGTGCGACAAAGCTAGTACTGCGGTCACCAACCTGCCTGCCCAGCGTGGTGACTATGGGCAAAACACATGAGTTCACGTTATTTTTTTTTTTTTTTTTTTTTTATGTCATTAGGTCGGCAAACAAGCGTACGGCTCACTTGATGGTAAGCGATTACCGTAGCTTATAGACGCCTGCAACACCAGAAGCATCGCAAGCGCGTTGCCGACCCAATCCCTAATCCCCCCCAGGTCACCTTACTCACCAACAGGAACACAATACTGCTTGAAAACAGTATTATTTTGCTGTGATCTTCTGTAAGGTCGAGGTACTACCCCAGTCGGGCTGCTCCATATTTTGAGCAGGAAATTCAAAACTTCATTCAAAGTACAAAATTCAAACTTGTGGAGGCCTATGTCCAGCAGTGGACTGTTTAGGCTGTAATGATAATGATGATGAATCGGTTATCATGGCCCGATAACGCTCACCATTGACGATACCGTATGTTGTTAGAGTCTCTTCAATACTGGCTAGTACGGCTTCGATGTTTTCATCGGAACGTCTTGTTCGTTGTCTGGATAGGTGTCAGGCATTATATTACTAAGACTACCGGTGTCCACAAATTTTGCGTATAAACGTCTGATAGTGTTATTATCTAGAGCAATTTTCACTTTATTTTTTTTTACGAAACGCACGTTTAGTTTTAACGATTGAAAAGTTATTTTGAATGTACAGCTGAACAATTTCAGCGCCTTATTTTGGTGTGTACTGATCCGTAGTTAAAATTCTACTGAAATGACGCTTCCAATGCGGTAGGTCATTCATTATTCGATATGACAACTAATGTTAAAGATATAGGGTTGCACGATGCTTCCACTTTAAATGGCCCCTGTATATTTTACGTATATTAAACATCTCAACTATAACTTTTTTCATATTACTATTAAATACTTAATTTTTTTTGTGGTATATATCACAATCTCGATTTTATTTAAAACGGAGAAAAAAATTGTATATTTGTCGTTTTGAAATAATTACGATGTGATTTTAATATTTTACATTTATTTATTCTGTTCTTTACTTTATTAGCCTGTAATTGTTTTAGACTTACAGGATGTTATACCACTATACTCTTCGTCATTTTCATCTATTTTAGGTTTGGGTAGGTTAGTGTTACGATTATATATTTTTGTTTCCTAAGACAAATTAATAAATAACCCTCCCGTGACCTGATTGCTGTAAAGTATCCGAAACATCGGGCATCTATCACATAATAAACCGCGATAAAATCCGAAAAAAGTTGTTTCATTATAATTCATAATATTAGATTTCTGAAAAAACCTAAAATGTTAATTACTTATTTTTATTCATAGATTTTGCCTTTCTCAGCTTGAACAAATAGAATCCGTCACTTAGTTCAGGTTCTATTTGTTCTGAACATTGATCAAGCACATACCGGAATCCCAAGGACGTTGTATACGCCATCTGCAAGGTTCGCGTAAGCATGTACTGGTCCAATCACAACATTCACTTCCTCAGAATGAACGGATACACTGGCGCGGAAATATCGAAAGTTCAGCGGGACACACTATACTTGGTCTATACGCAGGAAGAGAAAATAATTCTGATAAACCAGGAATACGGCACCGGCAAAGGATCGTACGTTATGATCATTCATGAAGCACAAGGGCAAACGAGGCGAGGTCATCATCATCCAGACAAAGACTGAGAGACTACAAGTTCACTACAGTGTGCCTCATGCGGTAGTAGCGGTGACAAGACTCACTTAAACCTGCATCTACTACACTGACGACGGTCACGACTCAGGTTCGTTAGTCGAGCGGTGGGTGCCTCGACGATGACCATCTTGGAGCACAACCTTAAAAGAGCCATCTACAAGCGCGATATGTAACTTTCAAGGGCTCAAGGTGCTAAGGACAGGCATGTGGTCCAGCCCTATGAAATAGTACCACCAGTGGCGTGTGTGATGAACATAGAAAGTACAATAACCTGTAGGTAAGGGATATGTATATTTATAGAAATGATTAAATTGATGATGTATGACTGTGTGTTTGTATACAAAAAAACCTTGATCATGTGATATTTATCGAATATATTAGATATATATTAGATTAATATTAATCATGATTTTGAGACATTCAGAGACATTATATTTTTCTGATATTTGTGCAAATTATTTATTAATAATTAAATTATTATTATTATTAGGCCGAAGACGGGCAGCAGCGTCGTCGTCGGTGCGACAAAGCCAGTACTGCGGTCACCAACCCGCCTCCCCAGCGTGGTGACTATGGGCAAAACACATGAGTTCACGTTATTTTTGGCGTAAACTTGTGGAGGCCTATGTCCAGCAGTGGACTGTATAGGCTGTTATGATTATGATGAAATTATTATTGTTAATTATTTTATTATTGTTGAATTTTGTTTCAGTATTATGCTGTTAGTATTATATTAAAAGGTATGTTAAGTTACCCGATGTTACTTCTTGTATAAATATCATTTGACTTTCTACGGCCTCCGCGATATCTTAGTAGGAACCGTAATATACAAGTAAATTACGAAATCATTTGGAATTTGAGAAGTTTAATTGAACAAATTATTTTATAACAAAACAAAATTAATTAAATATCAGATTTCTCTCAAAATTAAATCATATTAACATGTTTACTAATACATATGCAGTACAATATACGTAACACAATTAAGAAATGATTAGAGTTATATTAAATTGAAGTCCTTAGTGTAATCTAGTTGTGATCTCTTTCGTATTTTTAATGGTTGTAGAAGTAATATAATTTTTATATCGTCTCGAGAAATATTAGTTCTATTTGAAATATATTTCTATGCTTTAAAAAATATACTTAGTAAAAGATAAGTTATAAATAATAAATAATTAAATAAATAAGCAGTCCAGCAGTCTCCCCACTGTGCCTCGGAGAGCACGTTAAGCCGTCGGTCCCGGTTGTTATCATGTACACCTGATAGCGATTGTTACTCATAGTAGGGAATATATCCGATAACTCGCATTGGATCAGCGTGGTGAATTAAGCTCTGATACTTCTCCTACATGGTGAAAGAGGCCTATGCCCAGTAGTGGGATATTACAGGCTGAAGCGAAATAAATAAATAAGCGCTTCACACTCAACGGCCCCCAGTAGGATTTTCTCCTGTGTCGGGGATCCGGAAACACACACAATACACAAGCACAACGCCCAGACCAAGACAAACATCTATATGGCCGATACAAATGTCTGTCGTGAGCGGAAATCGAACCCGCGACCGCCAGCGTAACAGCCAGTACTATGACCGCTACGCCAACGCGTCGTCATTCGTTCTTAACGTCAACGTTCTTAGTACGTAGTAGTACTTTATCGTTACGAATCATGCAAATTCCTCGCAACAAAAAGCATTAACAAGTTTATGATGATGAAACACTGTCCCTTAATATACACCAGTTGTGTAAATATTATTTTATTATAGACTAGCTGACCCCGCAAACGTTGTTTTGCCATATATATTATTAACCCCTTTTAACTCTCCGCCCTCTTATAATTTAGCTGTATGAAAAATAGATGTTAGCATATTCTCAAACCAACCCGATATGCACACAAAATTTCATAAAAATCGGTCCAGCCGTTTTGGAGGAGTATTGTAACTAACACTGACACGAGAATTTTATATGTAAGATTTTTCACATAATTTTTTGTTCAATCACAATAAAATATAGCCTATGTCACTCTTGAATAGTGTAGCTTTCTATTAGTGAAAGAATTTTCGTGATAAGATCAGTATTTGCGAAGATTACCCCCTACATACAAACAAAGTTATAAACTTTACTTCTTTATAATAATTAGTATAGATGAACGACGCGGTTCACTCATATGTTTAAAGGAGTAGCACGCGTTGTATTTGTGCGTTTAACGCGTGCGCTCCTTCAAAAATATTTTTACTGAAAAAAAACCCGACGTCTGTATCTTGAAATAAGTATATTCCTATTTAAACTAACTCTCCTACTTTTATACTTAAACGGGTGTAGTAAAAAATTAGTGTGCTTTTGAGCGGACGACAGAAGTAAAACTTACGAAACATAACTTGTTATTTTTCTATCTTCACTAACTTTTATACCTATCCCTCTCGACTTCCGTTCGCTTTGACCGATCACGCTATTCGTAACGCTCTTGTCACGCATTCCCTAGATTACTTCCCAAGTCAAGCGTGCGTGAAGAAGTTTTACTTCAAACAATTTTTATTAAATGTTTAATGTCTTCGTGGCAAATAAATTGTCAGCTACTATAGCTATGAAATTATTTTAAAAAGAGGGACGTTCTTTCTTTCGGATTATGTTTTCGGACAGAATAATATAAAATCCAGAGGTAATGGAGATACGAAGCAATATCCGTGGCAGTTAAATTTTATTCAGCCTTTATCTCTGCGCTATTTTGCTTGCGTAAGCTTTAAACAAATAATACGTGGGCGTTAAAATTCTTCGCCTTTAAAGGCGACATAAAACGGATCATCATAAAAAAATATCTCAGTAAATTGAAACAGCATAATTCTATAGTGGTATATTCTTTGTTTAAATTAATTTTTTTTATAGTGTTTACTACTAGTAACCAAGGGGTTATAACGTATAAACAAAACTTTTTTAAACGCTTTTTTGCAGATAAGCAATTGAGAATCGATGTAAAACTTTAGAGCACATAGTTTTTGTTGGATACTTTCTTACGAACGCAATTTTCTCGTTGGAAAAACTTCTAACGCTCACTTGTAATACATCTGGTGTGGGTAGTGGATAAACGATCTGGCTTTCATACCATCTGCAGGATCAAGAACAAAATTTATGTGTAGATTACATTTCTTTGCCTTTTTTTTACAGAAATTGGTTTATTTCTTATTAAACTGACTTGAATTATATATTCCAACAAATCATTCAAGTCAGTTTAACTCCTCTCTCTCTATCTATCTCTTTCTCCCTTCATTTCTGGTCACTCCGTTTATAAATAAATAAATAAATAAACACTTCACACTCAACGGCCCCCAGTAGGATTTTCTCCTGTGTCGGGGGTCCGGAAACACACACAATACACAAACACAACGCTCAGATCACGACAAACATGTGTATGGCCGATACAAATGTCTGTCGTGAGCGGGAATCGAACCCACGACCGCCAACGCAACAGCCAATGCTATGACCGCTGCACCAACGCGTCGTTATAGCTCCAATTAAATAGGTTGCATCTTGTTGCACACGTCAAAGCATATACGCGTCGCTGAGAGAGTGATTTCTAATTGTATCCTATTAAAAAATGATAACGCCGTCAATCTTTATCTGCAATAACGTTTTGATGTTCAAATGCGACACGAAGGCGTTAACCTAGGTTAAACACGTGAAGGCGAGATGGCGAATGCTAGCGCGACCCCATCTCGCCCCACCCAGGCGGATGACTGCTAACACGTGGTGGTTTTGTAGTCAGTAGGAGTCTGACATAACCCTCTGGCGCCCCCGCGCTGGAGGGTATCCATGATGGATTTTCCCCACGTAAAAAAAAACACGTGTAAATACTTACTACAATATAGAATAAGTTGTAATTTTAGACTGAAAAAGAAGGCTCATTTATATTAATGATGTCGATGACCGCCACATGTCAATTTGTTTATGTGTACAATAAAAGCAATTTCAAAAGTTATTACAATCCCATTATAAATAACGTGACTACAAAGTAAACAATGATTTATAATTTCATGTAAAACCAAAGTGATTAAGTATGTAAAACATAATTATTTGAATATTCTGTAACCCAATTATCGAAGGTTATATTCAGTTTTTGTTTACTTTTAATATGTTTTTATGATCCATGACATTGTTGTATTATGCAAAAGTCGTTAATAATGTTAATAAATAATATCACTGTTTTTTTTGTTTATCATTGGAATATTATCAGAATTTGTAATCGGAAATGGTGAATAATGAATCAGAAAGTAATGTTTATGTATTTCGAATGGCTCGACCGATTTTAGCTGAGTTTTTTTAAATTTTCTTTCCTATATTACTTTGCAGAAGGTTCTTACGAAATCAAAATTTATGGAAATTGCGCAGAAAATTAAATAATAAAAAACCTTTAAAATAATTGAAATAAGTGATTTATTTCTTATCTACTTTTAAACTAAACTTTAAAGCTAGAGATTAATTTGAAAAGCCTTAACTGTTAGCCAAGTTAGGCTAAATCTATTATCACTGGAATCTTCAATTACCTTCTTACGTAAGAAGTAAACAAGTAGTTTCACAAACACATATTCCACATAATTAGCTTATACAAGAAAGAGTTCAGTCTTAAAACTTGGAAACAAATTTACTTAAAAGTGTAAACATAATTTAGAAAGCTCTTACAGTAAAGCTAAGAAAACGTTGATTTTGTTGCTCGTGGCTTGGCCTCTTTTAGCCTAATCTCAGTAGATACGCTGGCTTGTTAGTTATTTAACTAAGTCAGTAAGCTTGAAGAAAATACTAGATTGTTAAAAGGTAATCAACTAAAATAGGAGTTTTCTTATTGTCCTAATTGTCAACATTTACTATAATGTGACAAAAAAAAAATTGTTGGAACCGGTATTGGGGCTTAATGTAATTAATATAACCTAAATCTAGTCTAGTATTTTCTAAATCATAATACATTTTTATATCGTTCATATTTTGTGAAGAAAATCTTTAACTGTATTGGTTGTTTTTTCATTAAAATTCCGAATGAACTCAACTTTCAGTTCGTAAAAAAGATTGTAAAATATTTGCAATAAACGGTCACGAACTTGTAACAAGTTGCTAACAATATCCATGAATTAACGATGGGAGGTCGGAAGCGACCCGCGTTTCAGCTGAATTGTGTAGCAGTCTGCTTTAATGATTCTCTTTGACAAACCGTTTGACCAACTGTATTAGTTGACATACTCTATACAGGAATCATCTAAGAGTGCTTAAGATTCTTTAATATAACTAAAACGATATATATATGATTAATCTTAATATATTTTACATATCGACATAAAACGCATTTGGATTCCTTTACTTGCGTTATAAATATAACTCATACATAAAAGCTAACACGTCGCCAAGGTAAGGTGCTAATCTGAAGGGCACATATTAAGGATGCTTTCGGAATCTACAACATAGTGTGTTAGACTTTTCTTTTGGTAAGCGATGGTTAGCATATTGGAGCATATAGCATGTGTTAGAAATAGCGAAAATAGGAGCACCTTGAAACTGACAACGGAAATAAAGAAATTAAATTGTTTTTATTCGTAATAAAAATTTAATTTTAGTTTTTAGCTAATTTTATCGAGTAAATTATTTTGAGATGGGTTGGTGAATGAAATTAATTTTCATAATAAATACTTCAAAGCTTTTTAATTTATAAGTACTTTGGCTTCGACTTTATTAAGCATAATTATTTATTAATACTTTTCTTAGTATATTTTTTATTTTGTGTACCTTATTAATCGGGCTTCAGTGATTAAAATAGAAAACGTTTTGTTCATTTAAAACGAGCATATTTCTAACAAAAATACACATCTTCGATTTGCATTACCTAATGTCCATCATTAAATATTATTAGAATCTACTTTCATCAGTTATTAAAATATTTGATTCAACTTTATTGTTAATAATTTTGGTTATTTACTATAAGTTATTTACTAAATATAGGTGCTTTATTACCTTATTTGTGTAATGAAATAGTATAATTTTATGGGAAGTAACATAATTATCGGTTACATGTATAAAAAGTGACTATTTTTTTTCAAACTGTTAAGAAATGTATATCTATGTCTCCGTGGACTTCTATTATTCAGAACAATAGTGGTCAACATCAACGTCGTCAATTTAACCGTATTTAAAAATTTGCAGTAAAATGTAAGAATTTAGATTAGTAAACAACATTTGTAACATTGGGCAAAAAATTCAGATACTTCCTGTAATTGCTTTTAAATATAATTATATTAGGACGAATAAGGAAAATGTTTGTTGTCTTCGATCGCATTTTACGGGTTTAATAACAATTTTATTTTATTGCGTCGCATAGCACCGCTTGTCATTCAAATATATGTTGCTAATATAGGGTTGTGGAGAAGTAGAATCAATATTTAATTTGTTGTCGAGTTTATCGTTTATACATGGGTATGTGTAATTCTCTTTGTTTATATTATCATATCACGTTGTGAAGTGTTTTCGAATTTGTTGCTCATATGGAGCGGCGGCTTATATTTTTTTACGTTACAAATAATATTTTCTTATGCCGATTACAGAAGCAAAATTTAAAGGTACTGAAGCAACTACGACTACTACGATAAGCAAATAATATAAAAATGTATCGGGGTGAAACAGCATTTAACTGCATAAGCGTTTAAATCAGAAATATTTGGACTACCGTATAATAACTGTAGTTCCCGTATGTTTTTTTACTAATATAGAACAGAAGACAGATGAGAAAGATGAAAACATGTAAATATTCGCCGGACGATATTTTCTAAACCCTCAAATAAACAAGTCACAGCAAAATATTTTTCGAGTAGGATTGGTCGCTCCTGAGATTAAGGCGTTCAAATAAAAACTCATCATTGCATTGGTTTGCATTCAAAAGGAAACTTCGTCCGTTTCAATGATCTGGTCGAGCGTTAATGAATGCAGCACAAAACAAATAGTATGTACTGAATTAAAATCTCCGAATGAAACTAAATTACAACGAAGAAGTGATTAATTAAAATGAATTGTTTAAGAAACACTTGTGCTCAATTCCGATAATGCAACGAGATTTATTCGAGCCATGCTAGTGTTTGTGAACTATTAAATGAAAATGATTTAATATGCAAAGGAAGCTTAAGCGGTTCGGAAATGCAATTTTTTTTGTTTAAAACTCTTTTAAGCTTACGTAATTGATTTCAATACATTTGGTAAAAGTCTAGTCTAAAGGGATGATCAGTTTCAATTTGGTAAGATAAAAACGAATTAAAATTATAGTTACGGTTCACAAACAAAAAGATGCTTTTAATTTCTATAGTAAAATATAGCGTATAGAAAATCAAAAATTGAAACGTATGTAACTTTTTTCTACGTTTTAATTTAACTGACGCCGCGTTGGCGCAACAGACACAGCACTGGTTCGTGTCTGTTGCGCTGGTGGTTGCGGGTCCTATCCCCGCACATGACAAACTTTTGAATTGGCCATACAGGTGTTTGTCGTGGTCTGAGTGTTTGTGCAGTCCTTGTGATTCTCCCTACCGTGTCTCCGAGAGCACGTTAAGTCGTCGGTCCCGGTCGCTATCATGTACACCTGTTAGCGATCGTTACTCATAGTACTCATATATCCGCCAACCCGCATTGGAGCAGCGTGGTGGATTAAGCTCCGATCCTTCTTCTACATGGGAAAAAATGGCTGTGCCTAGCAGTGGAATGTTACAGGCTGAAGCGTATAATTTAATTAGAATAATTTAGACATTTTGTGTTTAAATTAAAGGCGTTGTAGTAAAATGTACCAATGTTAAATATTATCGTATTATTTCTCTTCACTTTTCTCATTTATCACAAAATACAAAGCTCAACATTTGACCTTTCCTACCGTTCGTCTGTGAACCCCAGTCAAAACTTTGACTGACTAAACGATATAATTTATAAATATTCTACTTTGTATTCAATTGTGAATAGCACAGACGATGTACATTGTTAAAAGTTTACTTAGCCAAAATTTCTGTAACTAAATATCGTTTAATTGTAAAGTGACATAAAATCTGCCCTTTGTCTGACATAGTTCATAAAATAATGAAATTTAAAATATGACGAGCTTAAAATTGGGTTTTCTTACTAACTGTTTTCGCTATTTTGATAGCGATCAGCTCACAGTCACGCAAAAAGGCAAAAGTGTAAAAATTATATCCTTCATTTTTTTGATGTTCTTACTAATAATATCACTTTTAAATCTCTATGGCACCATTCTTATGGTTAAAATTTAATACGTTACACAGATATATCATTTAAAATGTAAAAAAAGATTTATTGAGAAAAAGTATGTCTATAAGTATTTAAAGCACTTAGAGTATGGATTGTGATTAAAAAGAGACAAAAATTAGACAGCATCTTATTGAAATTGCCAGTGAGTATAAAGCGAAGATTCCCTGACAAACGATTTTAGAAAGAGACAAAGAATCCACGTAAAATAGATATTCGTGTAAAAATGATTCGATTCTCGAGACTAATAATACAGCGTTTCTCATATAATCTAATATATAATATGTTTTAGATAAAAAAATGTGTTTTTAGGAAATTGAACTAAAACAACTTGTCGACAAATGTGTCATCGCTAGGCGAAGATGTTTTTTTTTCTATATTGAAGAAGCGTTGTCGTTAATTGGACTCTGTGTTTTCTGTGACACTTCACTCTATTTTTAACCGACTTCAAAAAAGGAGGAGGTTACTCAATTCGACCGTATATATATATATATATATATGTATATATTTATATTTATGTATGTTCAGGGATAACTTCGTCGTTTATAGACCGATTTTGATAATTCTTTTTTTGTTGGAAAGGAGATATCCTAAGTGTAGTATCATGATAAGGAAACTAGGATCTGATGATGGGATCCCAGAGAAATCGAGGGAAACCCTCGAAAAACCGCATAACTTTTTTACTGTACCGATTTTGATGATTTTTAATTTAATCGAAAGCCGATGTTTATCATGTGGTCACATTTAAATTTCATCGAGATCTGATTACAACTTTTGGAGTGATCTTTGATAAAGCGTATATACTTGACTATTTTTTCGTCTACCTACGTTGTATTACTTGTCGATGTAATTGAAGTCGGTTTTTTTCGTTTCCAAGCAAACAATTATAACTAGTATATTAAAAACAATTACGATAAAAAAAAAATAGTTTCAGTAATTTATAGACCTCTCTGATTTTATATTAGTCATAATTACATCTTTTAAGCTGTAAGTAATGAATTAGTTCCGGGTACAAATCAAAATGTCTCTTTCATCTAAGTAACCATAAAATCTTCGTAAGATAACCGGGTTTTTATAATACATCACGAAATGTAGACACGAGGGAAACAAGCCATAACATTTGATGCGTTACGTGTGTTTGAATTTTATTTCATGAATTTACGTAGACTCTCGAGTCTCATTCTCGAATAAGATCCAATCTCATTTCTTGTTAAGCTCGAAGATATTATTCCATCATTGGTATAGGGTGCTGTGACGTGCCTCGTAAGTAGAACTGCTTTTGCGTACAAAATTTTAAGAAAGATTCTGTTTAGTAGATAAAACATAAACATTAGTCACGAATGAGCGTAGTCTAAGTTTAATAATTATTAATTAAATTGTTACATTTACTTATTACTTTAGAATAACTTTTTAATTATTTTTTTTTGCATTTAGTAAAAAATATGGCATAAAATGGCGCATAATTTAAAAACAAAATGAATTAAAGATCGAAAAAAAAAATTTGAACTCACGTTTTTAACATTGTTGTGAAAAGGATGTAGTTACTGAATAATTTTCTCATATTCAGGTACTAATATTAGTGTCAATGTTACACCGTCTACTAGAAACATACAAAAAATATACACTACTAAACATGTAATATATCAATTAAATTTCTTATAGCATTATCTTGTACAGAAAATAGTAGTTTATGCAACTGTCATATAATGAAGGGTATTAAAACACGAGTGTGAGTTTATGAAACGAGCGCAGCGAGTTTCATAATAGTAACGAGTGTTTTAATACCCGTGTTATATGCAGTTGCATACACTACCGACCAAAACCCCTGCGGGAGCCTTCAGCCGCTTTAATTGGAGGGTCCCGGATCTGCAGGCAACAGGATCCCTCCAGCGACAGGCTGGCCTCGGCGAAAAGACCAGACTTCTCCTCCATGGGACTATCCGGCTCACCTTTGAACAATCCCGACGACGCCATGTCTAGCAGGACCGGGTTCCCATCCCGGCCCGACACGGGCACAGGGGCGTTACTGGAAACGCATTAAGTAGCGCCTCCTACGCACCCCCGTTCGTCGCTGCGGACGGAGGCCTCGTCTGCGGCCCCCTCTCTCATCCGCTCGTCGTTCTCCTTCTGGGACATTACTGTCTCGCAGAAGGAGACCATCGCCTTCCAGGACTCGTCGTCGCCGAGCATCGCGGTGATAACGCTCGGCAGTGACAAGTCCCCTCCGAGGACTGTCGTCAGATTGCGACGTAGCGCCGCCCATCTCGGGCACACCTCGAGGGTGTGCTGGGCAGAGTCCACCGCCGCGCCACAATCGTGACATTCAGTCGTCGGCTCCCTTTGGGCCGTCCGACACAAGTATTCACCAAAGCAGCCGTGCCCGGTGAGAACCTGCGTCAGACGGAAGGTGAGGGGTTTGCGCTTACGGCGCATCCACCGCTCAAGGACCGGGCGCAAGGCAGCCGTTACGCGTGTGCCATACGGCTGCTCCGCCAGGTCCTCCCCCCACCTCCGCATTAGTGCTTCTTGCCCCATCCGGCGCACCCGTAGGGTCCCGTCCAACGTGGGGTTCTCACCGAGAGCCCTCCTACCCGAGACGTATGAGTAGGTCTCGGCAAGGACCTCCGCCACGAGTTCCCAGGGGGGATCGCCGGCTAGAGCAGTAGCTGCAGCCCACGATACCGTACGGTACCCCCGGATCACCCTCACCGCGATGATCCTCTGCGCAGACCGCAGCGCGGCCTTATTCCTCGCAGTGAGGCGATCCGCCCAAACCGGGGCACCGTACGTCGCCATACTCCGGCAGACTCCGGAATATAGCTGCCTGCAGGCGGCGCTGGGATGCAGTTGCATACAATACTTTATCTTCACTAATGCAATTAATCAAACAACAAGAGTAAAAGCTGACAATAGTTTATTTATAATAATTGTTCAAATTTTGGATGGTACAATTCTGAAAGTTAATGTTAATTTTCATATAATTTTCTAGATTTTTCTGGCAAAAGATTGTGAGTTAATTTTGTTGCCAATTCTAGAATATCCGGAGGCGTACAAAAATCATTGTCGCTATCCATTTTTAACTTTTAATTTATTAAATTAAATTCACGCGTACGTGTATTGTCACAGTGATTTTGCCGCCATTAAAATCTAACCAATGAGAGCGCAGCTGCGCGCATGCGCGCGATGTTATAATGAGATTTTACGATATCGATGTAGATATTATACCATCATGTGAAATTGCTTAAATTGAGTGTTTTGTTGTCTGTGCTATAACAGTAGTAATTATAAGTCAAGTATTGGAAACATAAGTAGAATGTTACAACATTAGTGTAGATAAAAATATGAACAAGATTGCACATGATATGCGCTTATACAACATAGTTTAAAACTAAAATACTCTTTCTGTAACTAACTTTCAAAGACATGCTAATTAAATTCTAACTTTTAAACAGAATTAGAC
Source organism: Melitaea cinxia (assembly GCF_905220565.1). Classification (NCBI taxonomy): domain Eukaryota; kingdom Metazoa; phylum Arthropoda; class Insecta; order Lepidoptera; family Nymphalidae; genus Melitaea; species Melitaea cinxia. The sequence goes on from NC_059406.1 coordinate 6,360,143, forward strand.
GGAGCAAGATATTAATTAGCAGTGGTAGGTAAATAAACTAGGTGTTCGCACTCTCCATTAGTTTTAAACTCGATTAGTTTAAACTCCAGTGCTATTTACATAACCTAACAAATTGCATTGTGCTTATTCGCCGAGAGAAGTCGATTTAATTGTCTTAACCAAGCGCCATTTAGTTTGAAAACGAGCATACCGCGAAAATGAAAACTTTACGTCTATATATAATAATATAATAAGGTGCTGAGTTTGGACAATGAGTTCCTAAAGTGACAATCACGATGACGGTACGTTTAAAAATGTAATATAAAATGAGGCTATGATTACAAATTACAACCTATCTTTAAATATCACTAAATTAAATGCTAAAATATAAATTGCTTGACTTACAAACTACCACTACTACTATATCTAATGGCCAGTTTCAATACTCTATCTATCTTTAAATTTGCTTACTAGCGATAGATTTTTGACACAATTTATATGGAGTTAACGTCAAAATTTTATCTCTAGTAAGCAAATTTAGAGATAGATAGAGTATTGAAACTGGCCATTAGTCATTTATCGGAGAGTGGTCACTTACGTAAAATAATTGTAAGAGAATATAAAAGTTTAATTGGGAAATCTCATTTAAAATACGTTCTCCTTCACCAATTTTAAACGTGAAAAACCTTTAAAAATTGGCATGTGTTCGCGTAATACTTGAAATTTTCGTGAAGTTCGTTGCACTCGTTCGTTCCAAAAATTGGATCAGTTATTTGAAACGTTTATATATCATTATTTAAGATTACTTATATATTTACTTTGAGATTTTAGGTATTATCATTATAAATTAACGGACGAATTGGCTGTCGCTCTTGCAAAACAAATTGACATAAATTAGTAAACTCTTGGTATAGAGATATTGATAGTTACTAAGAAGTTTTTTGGTCTAAGTTTCTCGTACGTTTTATGAATTTATTACGTCATGACACTTTTTGACAAGACATACAAGATATATTCAAAATTACCTGAAAAATTAAATATATATTGTCAAATTTTTTAAAAATATTTTATCAAAAATCTAACTATTATTAGTAACTATTCAAAATTTTATAATACAATGAATTCTTTGACAGGAGACGACACCATGCTATTTTTAATTCTTTAAGTATGACATAGGTGTGTTACTATACTACTACGTTAGTATTTTATTTAATATTGTTAGAGAAAAACAAAGAGACTCATAATATTTAGTTCAAAGTAAACTTCGTCACTAATATCGCTCACTTTATGCCTCTCTGATGATACTTAATTAGGTTCATCTTACAGGATTATACCATGTCGCTGTTGTACAGGTATATCTCATGTTGAATAGTGGCTTGTTTTCTTTGTCATGCTTAAATTTTTATATATTTACTATTTAATTAATTGTTAAGGTAAATATACATACACATGGGAAGGTATTTTTACATAAATATATATTTGAAATATCAGTAAACATGTCTGCTATTGAAAAATAAACATAGATATTAAATTATTAAATAATGTAATTGACTATTTGTGACAACTTCTGCTTGAGTAAAACTAAACTTAGAGTAGCATTTTGGTGCGTAATAATGTAATTTAAAGGTTTGCTAATAATGAATTGCTCTTACCTTTACCGAAAATTGCTAAAGTCATGGCTTTGTATGAAAAATGAGTGATTGATTGCTTTGATGTCGTTCATTTCGTTCGCGTAATGAGAACCTATTAGCGAGTTGAAAAACGTTCCACAAAATAAGAAGGTAAGTAATTGAAACTGGATGACCCTTTCATAAAATATTGATATTTAAATTTTTATATAACGTACGTAAATGGATCGAGATGTTGTTTCGTTAATTAGATAGAGTAAAATCTAAATTAACACAAGAGCACAACAGCAATACTTTCATAATTACGTTCTTTTAATAAAAGTAAAACATTCATATATTACGTCAGAAAACATAATATAAAAATAATGTAGCTTTTAAAATTCTTAAAAAAAAAAAAAAAATATCAGTTTCGTAGCGGCATGCGCACGAGTAAGCCGTGTTTTTATAACGCAGAGTGTTATCGCAGTCCTTTGTTTACTCGGTCGATGCAACTATTTTTTTTGCGCCTCGCCTCAGTGAGCGAGGTCCGACCCGTCCTACGGGCCGCCATGCAAATTGCTTACTTATTCGTAAGGCATTATGAATGAAAATGAGAATAACAATATGAATGTGGAGGACATTGTTATTATAAACAAGACGAGCAACGATATAATAAACGAAAAAATGTTAGCGACGGAGACAGGGGCGTATTACCAAGATGAAGACGGCGAACAAATGGAAAGATCATTTAAAAGAGTAAGAAATGAGAGTGAAAGTGAATGGATTACAGTTGAAAGAAAGGGTAAAAAATTGAAAGAAAGTGAAACAATTGAAATATATATATCACACACGGAAGCTATGCCAAAACAGTTTGCTTTTGCTAAAATTTTAAAAGAAAATAGTATTCAAGATATTATTAGAGTAAAATATATTAATCCATACAAAGTAAGAGTAGATCTTATCAATGAAGTTAGTGCGGATAAGTTAGAGCATTGCCAAGTACTCTTAAATAAGGGATGGCGAATGCAAAGGTCGATGGAGAGAAGTTTGTCGTATGGTATTATAAAATATGTTGATTTGGATTTAACAGATGAAATGATTTTGAATAATATATCATGCAATGAGCCAGCCAAATTAATTGCTGTAAGTCGTCTGAATAAGAGAGGTCCAACAGAGGATAAACGCTGGATACCTAGCGAAGCCGTAAGACTATGTTTTAAAGGTGCGTATATTCCACCATTTGTATTTGTAGAAGGCCTAAGAATAAAAGTCGAACGTTACATATTTCCAGTGACCCAGTGTGCACAGTGTTGGAAGTTTGGTCACATTACAAAAAGATGCCCATCAAAAAAAGTTATTTGTCCAAAATGTGGCAATAATCACCCTAATTGTGAAACTACTTCATTCAGGTGTGTGAACTGTAAAGGGAACCATATGGCGCTTTCCAAAACATGTTCCCACTATTTGAAGGAGAAAAAGTTGAGAGAGATCATGAGTGAGTTTAATTGCACCTATCGGAAGGCCTTAACTATTTATGTTGCCCCCTCACAAGAAGATAGTGAAGAGATGAACTTTGAACACTCACAACAACAGGAATTACCCCAAAACCTACCCCTAAGCACTGATACACCATTGCCTTGTGCTCAAAGTACGTCTACTACTGCATCTTCATTCGCAGAAGCATTAAAATCTAAAGGACATAAATCGAAGCCAACAAGAAAACTTACAAATGAGCACAAACAACAACAGCAACGCAAACATCACGATTTCGATTATACTTCTCAATGTGAAATAGTTTCAGATAACGAAGAACTTCTTACGAACCAGGACTTCAGAAACTCAGAATCTGAACCAAATAAATCAAGGAACGTTTCTTTCGGTGAGCTCATTTCTCGTATCAAGGATATGTTGTTTATAAGAGATGTCACAATGCCAGACAAAATAAGAACGATAATTAAGTTGTGTATTGAGTGGTTAATTTTATTAGTTGTTGATAACGTTGCGGACTGGCCGTTGTTGAAATGTATTTTAGATTATTTTAAAGATGGATAACACGAGTAAATTGGTTAAGCTAAATATAATCCAGTGGAATGCCCAAAGCCTCCGGCCCAAATTGCTATCATTTGAAAATTTACTAATACAGGAGAAAATTCATATTGCTATTGTTAGTGAATCGTGGTTAGTTCCGGAAAGTACACTCAAAATTAAAGGCTATAATATTGCGCGCCAAGATCGTGCTGACGGATATGGAGGTGTCGCAATTTTTACTCACAGGTCTATTAAATCTCAAATATGTGTTATTAATACGTCTAACCCAGGAATAGAAGTTGCACACATTAGGGTTTTTAACTGTGATAAAATTGAAAACGTAATTTCTTTATATTGTTCCCCTTCTGTTAATACTTCCCAGGCTGATTGGAATTCTGTGTTTAATATATCGAAAATGAAAACCTTAATATTAGGCGATTTTAATGGTCACCATACAACATGGTCAACCAAATCTGATCGAAGAGGCATTCAAATATTTGATGCAGCACTAGACAATAATTTCGTAAGTCTTAATAACCTGGAAGCAACCCGAATAAAATTAGTTAACGGTACCTTACAATCAACTTCTCCGGATGTATCTTTTATCTCTTCAGATGTTGCGTTAAATTTTAAATGGAATGTCTTAAATGAAACTTTAGGTAGCGACCATCGTTTTATTAAAATATCCACGATTATTAAAGCAATTTTTAATAACACTAAACGTAGAATCTATAAAAATGCGGACTGGCAGTCATATAGAAATATGTTAGAAAACCTTTTTTCAAATTTTATGATCAGAGATAATTTACAACATTCTTACGACGCTTTTATTGACCTGTTGAACCAAGCAGCTAATTCTTATATTCCATATATAAAGACTAATAATAACCCTAGCACAAAATTTATTCCGAGACATTATTGGGATGTGACACTTTCAAAATCTGTAGCAGAACGTCGTCTGGCTCTTTCGAAATTTCGTAAAAATCCAACCCCAGAAAATCTAAAAGTTCTTCAACAAAATATTACTTGCACCCAGAGATTAATGCGCCGATGCCTTAATAAATCGTGGAACTCTTTTTGTTCTTCTTTAGATGAAACGTCTACTCAAAATGAAGTTTATTGTAAGATGCGTTGGTTTAAAGGAATATCTAATGATAAAAGGTTTATTAGTAGTAATTTGGCAACAGAACTGCTAAGCTCTTTAACTCCTGATTATGTTAGTTCACAAGCCCCTAGTTTTATCTCAAAAAATACAATTTTAGAATCTGAAATTACAATGCAAGAGTTAGAAAAATGTTTAAAACGTAAGGACACTTCTCCCGGATTTGACGAAATTACATATTCTATGCTTAATTTTTTACCAGAAAACGGAAAAAGAATCTTATTAAAGTTATACAATAGAATTTTTAGGTCAAATTTCATACCGAATCAATGGCGGGATATTACGATTATACCGATACCAAAACCCGGACGAGACTGTCGGTTGGTTTCTTCTCTAAGGCCAATATCAATGATATCGTGTGTATGTAAAATTTTTCATAACATTCTAGTCAAAAGACTAGAATGGTTTATTGAGAAAAATAAAATCATAGCAAATTGTTCTACGGGTTTTAGGAAAAATCAATCGACTTTACTGAATCTGTCTGCTGTTGTAAGCGATATTCAATGCGGATTTACTGAAAAACAAACTACTGTTGCATGTTTTATTGATGTAGATAATGCTTACAATAATATTGAGTTGGTTAGTTTAGTAAAGTGTTTGGATGGTTTGAATGTTGGTGCTAGGATTAGCAGCTATATTTGGAATTTTCTTCAGCAAAGATGGTTAACAATTCGAGGGGATAATTACACGATCAGTAGACGGACCAACCGTGGCTTGGCACAGGGTGATCCTTTATCTCCATTGCTATTTAATATTATAACAGCACATATTTGTAAAAGGCTCTGCAATGTAGTTTCAATTTCACAATACGCGGATGACTTTGTGTTGTATACCAGATCTAATCATATTCATCAGGCGGCCGAATCGTTACAATTTGCTGTAAACTTAATAGTTAAGTTACTTTCTCAAATTGGTCTTGACATATCTGTATCGAAAAGTAAAATATGTTTGTTTAGAAGAGGATTTAATAAAAATAGTGTTGATATAAAAATTAATAATCAGAAGTTACAAGTTGTAGATAGTTTTAAGTATTTAGGCGTTTGGATGGATCACTCACTACGTTGGGCTAAACATATAAACGAATTGGAACGTAATTGCGTAAGATTAATTAATGTATTTAAAATTTTAGCGGGACCAGGTTGGGGGGTGCACCCAAAATATTTGAGGCGTCTATATATTTCTATAATAAGGAGTAGAATAGACTATGGAAATTTTCTTTTTGACAATAGTGCTCAGGTACATCTTAACAAATTAGATAGAATTCAAAACCAATGTATGAGAGTAATTGGTGGGTTTTTAAGAACTACTGCTATTCATGTGATGGAATGTGAGGTTAACTTACAGCCTTTACGCGTACGGAGATATTTTTTGGCGGGAAATTTTTTGTTAAAATTAAAGTCTTTTGATAGCTACGGATTAATTCAAATCATATCATCATTAAATGATCATTGTCAGAGTCCTTATTGGTTACATAAGAAAAAACCGTTACTAGTTTCAGTTTATCAAACATTGCTTGAGTTACCAATTCAAAATAGTACAGTCCTGGGTATGTTCTCGTTGGATACATGGATAGGCAGTATGGATTTATCTCCTGTGATTAGAACTACCGTTAATAATTTAAAACACGCGAAGAAATGTTATAGTTTAAATTCGATAAAATGTATAAGTGAACAGTATATATCTTCTATGTACTCTGGCTTCTATCAAATATATACCGATGGCTCCAAGGAAAACGATTACATAGGAGCAGCTTTTTATGATCCACAATTAGACTCTTTCGCTAAATTTAAGATTAATTGTATAACTTCGGTAATGTACGCTGAATTATTTGCTATTTTGGAAGCTTTGTCTTATATTGAATCATTATATGAGAAAACTTTTGTAATCTTTAGTGATTCAAAAAGTGCTCTTCAACATTTAATTAGTTGTACGAATGGAGGGCGTGGCATTCCATTGGCTTATACTATTTTAAATTTACTATGTAAAATGAATAGCGAAAGGATAAAAGTTATTATACAATGGATACCTGCTCATGTTGGTATAGAATACAATGAGGTGGTGGATGTACTGGCGAAGGAAGCTTGTTCTGAGGGTATTGTTTGTGATTGTTTACCACTATACTCTGACATGTTACATGTTATTAAGAAGAGATGTCATTACATTTGGAAGGAGTATTTTGATGAACGTTCACGGACAAAAGGAGTATGGTATAAGACTATCCAACCTAGTATATTTACTCGCCCATGGTTTGATGATGCAAAGATGAGCAGGTCTGATCTTGTTATTGCCTTCAGACTTCGATCGGGACACATTCCCCTTAATGCATTTGCTTTTCTTATGGGAAAGATAAGTTCACCAAATTGTACGGAGTGCGAAAGAACAGAAGATGTCCATCACATTTTGACTGAATGTGTCCGGATTGAAGCCGAGAGAGAGGTTTTTTATACAAAATACAATGTAATACGTAGTAACATAGGGGTTTATAATACTATCCTAGCTTTTCCTCTTAGCGAAGAAGCAAAAAAAAAATATAAAATTGTACAGATATATCTTAAGCGTCGTGTGTAAGATTTAGTGTGTAAAAATGAGGGTGGCATGTTCAACCTGTGAACAAACCCTCTATAAAAAATAAAGATTAAAAAAAAAAATTCTTAAAAAAATATGAAAATTAAAAAAAATATATATCAAGCATTATATATATAATGCTTGCTTATACTTTCTATATCCACTTATATTTAAATTATGAACAGTCTCAATATGTTTAAAATTATTTTTGTTGGTTGCAAATCTTAAATTTATATATTCGTATCTGCTTTTACATGAACATTAATTATTATACACTTTTAATATTATTCAGTAGGGATACTTCAGATAGTAATTATCGATATTATAAGAGAACGAACGTAAGTCTTTATGTAAAAAATCTCAACCTCAATATTCACAAGCCATTGGGCGTCGGCGTAAGGTTTTATGAGGTAAACGTGATCAAATCTGGGCTTACTTTCCCATTCGATACCAGTGCTCATAACACTTTAAAAATATATTGAATATGCCTAATATTTTAAATTCCATTCAGTCCTTTCAATTGCTTGTAATATTTTAGAAAGAGTGAAAGTTGGGTATGGCAGAAAAAACAAGAAAGCAGCATAAATGCAGTTGAGATGAGAGCGTTAAGAAGTATGATAGCAGTTAAACTGAGTGACAGAATAAGAAATAGTGAGATAAGGAAACGTTGTGGTCTGAAAGAAGATTTAGTGACAAAGATTGAGAAAGGTATGCTCAGATGGTTTGGCCATGTCGAGAGAATGAGTGAATCATAGGCATAAGTTGGCTATTGCTCAAAAATGACTAATAAATATGAGACTTCCTCAAACTTAAAGTATACAATAATATAAACTATATTTGAAAGTTTTTTTTTAATATTATCGAATCTCTCAATTTCGTACCGAACTTAAGTGGCTCCAAATCCGGTTTCGCCGTGACATGCACATTCTTTCTTTACTTTATAACATATTCCATGATCCAAATTCACCCTCTTACCTTCGATCCCGTTTCAAATTACTTGTCCCCCAACATACTCTATGCGTTCTTGCATTATAACGATGCTCCAGGTCCCTAAACCTAACACCAATTTTCTTGTTCACTGTACGTTCCCCATCTCTTTTTGAAGGAATTTCCTAAAATGGTTCAACAAAGTCACATTGAAGTCAATAAACGCTTTAAAGCTTTTTTTTTGCTTGAGGAATCACCTTTTTTTCCGGTTACTCCTCCATCGTGTGATTATTCATAATGTATAGAAATATAAAACTGTTATAATTTCATTCAAAGACACGGAAATGTTACAGATTTCATTTTTATGATTAAAAAAATATATGAGAAAATACCGTAACAACAAGTACCTACTGAACCAAAGTTACTCGTACTGTTAGAAAAAATAATACGAATTACTGAAAGCGAACTATCATCCTAGGTCAGGCTAAATCTACAAATAAATTAGAATTGATTTCTCGACGCAATTTATGTTTATTTTAAGTTAATTTATATATCCGTAAGTAAAATATTTCACTGTGGTAAGGCAAAGCTGTAAATATCTTTACAGAAAACTACAGCTAAATAATACTAATTTCAAACACTGATGTGTTCCTGTGGTGAGTAAGGTGACGACTAGGTCACCTGGGGAGGGTCGGCAACGCGCTTGTAACGCTTCTGGTGTTGCAGACATCTATAAGCTACGGTAATCGCTTACCATCAGGTGAGGTGTACGTTATAATAAAATGAATAATAAATAACTACTATCGGATTTTATTTTTATACATAAACACATATATGACAAGAGAACCGATGAATTCTAATACTACGTGATTACTTTTACCGACACATGCTTAAAACATACCTATAGGCGTAGAAATAAAAGGCTTTGAAGGAAGACAATTCATGGAAGATAGAATAATGAATGTACGGTTTTGTTAACTGTTGTATAAATACAAGAAAATTGTACATATAATCTGTTATTAAATACTTTTTTGTGAAGATTTTTGTAGGGGTCTAAAATACTAATTACATCCATTGAATAATTTTTAGGAACGTGAGCGACGCGTCAGGTGCAGCCAGTTATCATAATTCTATATAGTAATACATTATATAACTATGTAGAATTGAGAAAACAGTAGTTTGTTCAATAATACTAAACCTATTTTTATTATATAATTTACAATAAACAAATACAGACAAAAAAATTAAATATACTACTTACATAAATGTCGAGAGGTCATTTGCATAACTTGCACCGTTCCATCTGTGACTGAATATAATTAAAACGTAAATGTAATACGGGTATTTTAGTTGGAAATAAAGTTTAGTGATCTCAATATATAAGTATTATTTAATCAATGGCAATACACATGGAAAACAATTTTACGTCTACTTTGAGTGAGAATTTACAACACTTCTACGTGACATTGGCGAAATTAATTTAAATCTGAATGAATGAAGGAATGATTGAATGAATTTACAACACACGCAGCTTTTTTGTTTTTATTTGTCGTGTTACACATCTATTTGTCTTAGTTTGATGTTGCCTTCTTATACACCTTACTCCACCATTAACTAATCGTTACCCCATATATTTATAAAATAATATAATTTTATAATTACCACAATTTTTTTAAAATGTTTAGTATGTTGGTAGAATTGCTAGATATTACTAGCCATAAACATCGCATAATAAAAATAGCAAGTAAAAATACGTAATTAAATATGACAGCAATCAGTATCCTTTTAGAATGGGAACCTTTTGAGGTAGCCAAGTCGGGACTTAGATTGATACATTAAATCGAATGAGTGTCTTTCCTGTGTGTTAAGAAATGTTCAACGCTATTGTGTATTCTCAGTGATATGAAATTTGGTTATTAAACGTTTATTTATGTAAAAATAATATTATATTTGATTTTAATAATTTGAGAAGTCATCGGATTTTACTATGAAATAGCCAAATTATATATGTGGTATATATTAACCCAGAATATATACTGCTTTTCGATTAGTAACGTTTCTCCAGAGTTCGTTTTGACGTGACGTTGACGAAATGACGTCTGTACTTCTGCCTATAAATACTCAAAATAATCTTAATAAATTTAGTGTTAGATCGACTTAATTATATATATATATATATATATATATATATATATATATATAATTTGTATGTTCGGGGATAACTTTGTCGTTTATGAACCGATTTTGATAATTCATTTTTTGTTGGACAGGAGATATCCCAAGTGTGGTGCCATGATAAGGAAACCAGGATCTGATGATGGGATTCCAGAGAAATCGAGGGAAACCCTCGAAAATCATAGTGACGAGTGTACGTTTGTTACTTTCTTTCGTTCTACGTTCGTTCGTTTCGTTCGTCTACTTACGTTGTATTACTTGTCGATGTAATTGAAGTCGGTTGTTTTCGTTTGCGAGCAAACACAATTATATATAAACTAGTGGTCGCCCACTGGTAGAAACTAGACCATAATTAATTAAAATTAAAAGTTTGAACATTAAACAAATGAGTATATAAGCGTGTGTGTGTGCCAAAAACATAGAAGTGTGTGTAATGTTTTTTTTTATTTATTTAATTTATTTTTATGCATAATTTCAAAAAAATGTTAGCATTCTGCACTCCTTCCCTATATAAAAACTAAGTGTGCGAATTTCATACTCCTCCATCCGCGCAATTTTCGTAAAAAGGGGTACAAAGTTTTTGCTTCACGTATTAATATATAGAACAGTATTAAATATATAGATTGTATAGAAAATGTCTTTTCTACTAGTTACTAGATAAAATAAGAATACAAACTCGAAGACAGTCTGAGGGCAGGATATTTAAAGAATGGAGTCAGTCAAGCGGTAAGGAAAAAGAGAACTGAGAAGTGGTAACGTTTGTGTATTTTATTTTAAGCGTTACTATAATATAAATAGGTTAGTCAAAGGTACAAAATTACATATAGTCAACAACAATATTACTTACTGCCGTTCTAAATAAATATTATGATAAATAAAATATATAATGATACTGTGATTGTTTTGTCAAGATTTATTTATTTTCTTTTATTTCAGTACTCTGATTCTTTTATTTCGATCATTGTTATTTTTTTTTGTAAGTAACACTTATTATAATATTTATTCGTTACATTATGATTGATTACTTTATTTATAACAATGTCATTGTAGTTAAAAAAATGTTTGGTTTATGTAGTACTTTTTATATTAGTAGATTCCGTCGGTATTAATGTAGACGATTACGCGATTTTTAACTACTAACTAAAGTCTCAATATTTCAAATGTGATAATAGTGGCCGTCTCATTGATTATTCCAGCCTGTCCATAGTTGTATATCGGCGATAAAATGTCCTATGTGATGTGTTACCCACTAATCCAACCAACCGAGAATCTTTTCCGTTTCCTTTGTTTTATTTAGTTTCAGTGGTGTTGCGTCCGTCTTGAGCGACATTCTTAATCCTTCAAGAGTATATTACGCGTTGACGAAGGTACCCAGGAAAATTACTTAACTTTAAGCGTATTACGGCATAATTTTTATTGTTTTCAGAAGATTTATTCAAATTTATAAGAGGTTTTAAATGTTATATTACATTGTTATAATAAAGCTTAACTTCTTTTGTGTTTTACGAGTGTTTAAAATTCGTATGTCTGCTTCATTAAATTATTTTATGTACGTTTTATACGCAATTTCCGACGATTTTGACTTTACATATTTACTGCTACATCGTTTTTATTTTTTTGTAAATTATTTGAGCTTACATTTTTTTTTAATTTATCTGTGTTTGATTAATTACCTTATAAACAACCAATATTATTAATAGCGTATAGCTTTTTCTTCCATACATAATCATGTACTATTGACAAAAACTGGGATCGTTGGTTACACGCGTTGTATACTGGACAAATCTAGAACACACTCCCAGACCAGAAACAAATGTAAGTACAAAGTTGAACATCTACTTTGAGTGGGATTCGAAAACAACCACTTGCACCCTTTTCATTATACCATTTTATATTTTCAAGATGGTACTCGCTGAATGGTACTATGTACGCTGCTCATTAAATATACGAGTATGTAATTATATATAGAATTTAAGGTAGTATTTTTGTTCTATAAAATAGAAGTAAACATAAAGTAGTAAATACAGATAAAATGCTTATATTTATGGGTAGCATATTACACAATAAAAAAATATGACGGTTTTCTCACGGAACGCTCATTTGCTACTTATCACGCTGTGATAGCGATGAGATCGTAAAAGAAAGTAAGCTGACGGGATTTTTCTAATATTCAACCTCGTCTTACATTCTTCACGTCTCAAATGTGACATAATAAAACAAATCCAATAAATGTATTGGTCTTTATGTTTTGCTTATTGGTTGTATTTGTCAAAAATAAAATAGATCAAACATAAAATAAAAACTCAGCCACAAGTTAATATTGATATAACTATTACGGGTCTTAGAAACCAAGAAATCAATGGAAAACTATTTTTTTAAAATCAGTATTCTGTAAACTAGACCGAGTTTTCTCGTCAAAGACATTATCATAGATATCTTGTCGCAGCTTGAAAACTAAAGTCGTCAATGAATGTCATCAGGCAAACCTAAACCTAACTTTACCTTTGAAGCGAAGACGTAGTTACTGGTAGTGCATCTGCTCTACTTGTTTGTGGTCACTAAGTGGTTACAGAGTTGGCTATGCTTTGAGTTTCTCTCTAGGATCGAATTCCAAACGATAAACCGATACTATTCATAAGATTATAAGATAGTAGACAGAACATCTACGTGTCAGAACCTACAACTATTGAACGAGATAATATGATCTAGATTCAAATTCTTTTTAAGCGTAGTGGAGGATGTCCTTTAGCTTGGTAGAATTATTATACACGCAAAGTGGCTGGAAGCGATTGAAAATCGAGAACTAATAAACTGAATAATACAGTTAATATACTATCCTCATTTATCCTAACCGATGAGTACCGTGAACATGTAGCATACATTTTGATTGAAATTGAAATGTTGTTTTTCACAACTTAAGTAGACAAATTAATTATTTATACGTTTTAACAATAAAAGAGACGAGCTCTTCAGTAGCTGTTAAAATGAATGTTTTGATTATATTTCTGTTATAATTAATCAAATGAAATTTTAAAGTGGTTTTATAACGACTAAGAAGATTATATTAAATTTAAAGGTTATAAGACCTTACAGTTAAAGTTCTTATAAACATTTGCGAATTTAAATTGCCTGTCTTTTGACTTTTGATGCGAAATAATCGAGTCTGTTGGATTTTTTCATTTCGTCTTTGAACTCACATATACTCATTTAAATAATAAACGGGTGACTGAAGCTGATTTCAGTTTTGAAATTATAAGTATATTAAAATTATTACTTCGATATCTCGTTATAGAAAAATATTCTTTGTTTTTAAGTACCTAATTTTGAAAAGTTATACAATAGTTACAGTTTAAAGTTGAATATTGTAGAATTCTTAAGTGCAAATTTCTATTTGTTATTTGTATATTATTTACTATTCAATGCTGAAAATACGAACGTAATTTGGTTGCACTGTTGTTTATCATGAACAATATGTTCACAATGAGTAATATTTGGTTATAATTGGGCAAATGTTTCAGTTAAACAATTAATAATATCGTCAATTCTAGCTTTAGCTATGGCTTGAAGAAAAATTAAACTATGTCTTGCTACAAGACGACGCGTTGGCGCAACGGTCACAGCAGGTTTGTGGCTGTTAAGCTGACGGTTGCGGGTTTGGTCCCCGCACATGACAAACATTTGTATTGGCCATACAAATTTTTGCCGTGGTCTAGGCGTTTGTGCAGTCACACACGCACACGCAGAGCACGTTAAATCGTAGGTTCTGGTTGTTATCATGTACACCTGATAGCGATCGTAACTTATAATAGGGAATATATCCGATAACCCGCATTGGTGCAGCGTGGCGTCTCCTACATGGGAAAAGAGGCCTATGTCCAGCAGTGGGATATTATAGGGTAAAGCAAAGCGAAGCGTTTGCTTAGAGATGTTTTGGTAGCTGTGACGTTTTGTTGCAAATATGTTTATAATTTGATCCTCTTGTTTAAATGCACGATTAGAGTACGTTTATACTTTAGTCGTTTTAGGTAAGTATATTTCAAACATATTTTGTTAATTTTAAGCATCCGTATAAAGTTTTGAGGCGAGCTTGCTATAACTCTAGACTGTAAAATTGTTTGGTTTACGACAAAAGACACTAATCTTGCTTATCTTTGATTGTATAATATTTTGGATGTTATAGATGTATTTCGAGACCTTTGATATCAACTGGGACCTTTCTTTAGAGATGATCCGGATAACCCTATTGTGTTGTAACAAAGGTTAGGGTCTAAAAGATTTGAATGATAAAGTATGAGTGCAGGCGAATACGTTTCAAGTTATAGGATAAATTGATAATAATACGAGTACAAGCTAAGTGACCCGTATTGTAGTATGGATTTTGTATTTAGTATCATAAAAACTTGTAAATGAGAAGAGAGTTCTTTGTTCTTTTATTTCAAATTGTAATTGTTTAAGTTATTAAAAAATATTAAGTTCGCGGTTAACAATTAATTGTAGTTACGTTGCCAATTGAAACTAGTGATTTTTATTATCTTACAATACGCGCTATTAGCGTTATTAGAGTTGGCTTAAGGTCATCGATATGTACATATATACATTTTAAATGTAAAATAAATCAGATTTTTAACCGACTTCCAAAAAAGGAGGAGGTTCTCAATTCGACTGTTTTTTTTTTTTTTTATGTATGTTACATCAGAACTTTTGACCGGGTAGACCGATTTCGACAAATTTTGTTTTAATCGAAAGGTTTTATGTGCCAATTGGTCCCATTTAAATTTATTTGAGATCTAACAACTACTTTTCGAGTTATATCTAATAATGCGTTTTTACTTGATGCTTTTTTCGTCGACCTACGTTGTATTATACCACATAACTTTCTACTGGATGTACCGATTTTGATAATTCTTTTTTTGTTGGATAGAGGATATCCTTAGTTTGGTACCACGATAAGGAAACCAGGATCTGATGATGGGATCCTAGACAAATCGAGGGAAACTCTCGAAAATCCGCAATAACTTTTTACTGGGTGTACCGATTTTGATAATTTTTAATTTAATCGAAAGCTGATGTTTATCATGTGGTCACATATAAATTTTATCGAGATCTGATAACTGCTTTTTGAGAAATCTTTGATAACGCGTTGTTACTTGACTATTTTTTCGTCGATCTACGTTGTATTACTAGTTGATGTAATTGAAGTCGGTTTTTTTTTCGTTTGCGAGCAAACACAATTATTTTTCACACTGTTAAAAGTTCGGTCATCTGTGTCAAATATAAAGTTCTTAAATCTCGGAGTTTGGAATAAAATGGAACTATTTTATCTCTAACGTGTTTTACTCGCGCTGGTTACGAGAGATCTCTTGCAACTTACTTCTGAGAATTGGCCACAGATACATCTTTTGGCAGTAAGAATTTTCTATGTCTGTTAAAGTAACACGTCACTTAAGTTTCTTTTCTTTCTATCTTTTCTAAATTGGGTTCTAAAACACACTAATATTTTTTACAGTCTTTGTAACCGTCGATAAAAAATTGTAATATGTAGGTAAAACAATGTATCGTAAAGTATGTATGTATAAATAAATTCAAGATGCATTTTTTACTTTATTTATATCGACCACTTTGTGATAATTTCGTTCACATGTAATGATAAACGAGATTTTTTATGAGAAAAAATAAATCGAGTCATTAATGTATTTTATTACAACTTAAAAATGATATAAAACAAATCACTTAAGATATCAAAGTAGAATTTTACGATGACAAGAACATAAGGAAACGATTTATTTTTATAAATGACTCATACGGCGTTCCAAGAAGAATAAGTGAGAAGTGTGATAGATATATATGAGAAAAAGTATTCATAGTTTTTTAGATTACTACGGCAGCTGTATTCCGTACATATCTATACTCAGAACATTAAAATTCTATTAAGAATTCATAATTTTAATAGTCAGTTAATCAAATGATTACCAGTTACAATATAACCTGACCTAACCTGAGAGAGAATTTTTATATTGTTGTTTATGAATATGTTTTTTGATGTCTATTTCTGTCGGCTTTCTCATCTCTGAACAAAATTCTTACCTGGTAATAACTATGGCGTTTAAAAGTATTTTTATTACACATGGAAATACAGAACATTGAAAGTAAGTAGTAACTTTCGTTACCGATATTCTAAATTAGAACTAATGTACGTAATAATAATAGTTTTTCAGGTCGAAACTGAAAACTTGAATGGAAAAAAATATTCACATATTTTAAGTATTTTGTCTTTCAATCCAATCGTTAAATTTTAATCTGGTTATCGTAATATAAATTTTATCGTAAATGAAAATTCATACGATTAAGTCAAACCTGCTTTCAAAACACTTCTTTAAATTTGTGATCTAACTAATTTTCTAATTTTTTAATTATATGAAGAAGATTACCATGAAATTATGTTAATGACAAGTATGAAATTTCAAGATATATATCTGGGTTGCCTGGAAGAAATGGCTAATTAGCCGTAAGTCCGGCCATTTTACTTCATTGTCTGTAACTATCTTTATGCTTTGTTTGTAATATATTTGTGGTGTACAATAAAGTATAAAAAAAAAATGAATAATATATCCGCTGATATTGTGTTCAAACTATTCTTCTTAATACAAGCTGAACTATAAGGTATAGTAAATATATGTAAGTAGCTAAAACATTCGATAGATACATGAAAGTTTATTAATTTCCTTGTAAGATAACTTCTCTAAATAATTACCGTGGCATGCATTATACTTACGAGTAGAATGCACTACACATAATGAACAAAGTTAAGTCGCAACATGCCAGCATAGTTATTGTTGTTCGAATTCAATCGAGAACAAACAAATTATTATACGTGGTAATATTTCGCAGAATGTAGTGCTCTTAAGCTCTAACTACAATAGTTTTAAAACAACTTGACGAGCTAGAAGTACTATTGTGCGGTTTAATAAATAAATACATTATTACGTCACGAAATCTAAGATTAATAGTCTATACGATACGAACTAGACGTGGTGCTCATCCACCTGCTTAATGAATAGGAATTATATAATTATTTTTTCTAGTATGTTAAAGATAAATCGCGAAAAAATCGTCTAGAAAATTTCTGGCTAGACTAAATTATATTTGGTAACCGATATTAAAACTAAACTTTTAGATGGCAACCCTGTGTCGCAATAAAACAGCACTCATTTTTATGTAAGATTTATTTATAAAGTTATAAAAAATGTGGATGAAAGTAACTAGAACAATATGTATTCATATACCTGTTTATACTCGTACTTATCAACCCAGAGGTTATGCTAGGAAAATAATAGATGTTAGAGCGATATAGAACATTGGGTACGTTTGTTTTTTTTACAGGCTTCATACTGTCTCATTCATCATCATTACAGCCTATACAGTCCACTGCTGGACATAGGCCTCCACAAGTGTACGCCAAAAATAACGTGAACTCATGTGTTTTGCCCATAGTCACCACGCTGGGCAGGCGGGTTGGTGACCGCAGTACTTACTGGCTTTGTCGCACCGAAGACGCTGCTGTCCGTCTTCGGCCTGTGTATTTCAAAGCCAGCAGTTGGATGGTTATCCCGCCATCGGTCGGCTTCTTAAGTTCCAAGGTGGTTATGGAACCTTGTTATCCCTTAGTCGCCTCTTACGATACCCACGGGAAGAGAGGGGGTGGCTAAATTCTTTAGTGCCGTAGCCACACAGCACATTCATACTGTCAGTAGGTATTAAATTTATTCGCTAAACTACGTTGGCTGAGCATTTTTAAATAAAAATATTTTTTTTAAATTTAGAATTAAACATAACCTGGCCAGAATTTTTCAGGCTACCCTTTCACAATTATTTTTCTAGTATACTAAAATAAATATAAAATAATTTTCGGCAACTAAACAGATGGGTGAAGTTCGTCTCTCGTTCGCATCTCTTACTACAAGTATTGCAATAATGACGACGCGTTAGCGCAGCGGTAATAGCACTGGCTGTTGCGCTGGCGGTCGCGGGTTCGATTCCCGCTCAGGACAGACATTTGTATAGATGTTAGTCGTGGTCTGGGCGTTGATGTTTGTGTATTGTATGTGTTTCCGGACCCCCAAAACAGGAGAAAATCCTACAGGAGAATCCGTTGAGTGTGAAGCGTTTATTTATTATTAATAAACTTCAACATTCATTCACTTATTGTTGACAAACGAAATGTCTATTAAATTAAGTGGTGAATGTTTTTGGAAATATTAAATTAAGTGTATCTTAAGGTTTTATACGATATGTTGAGCAAAAAAGA
The DNA here is from genome assembly GCF_905220565.1 of Melitaea cinxia. Classification (NCBI taxonomy): domain Eukaryota; kingdom Metazoa; phylum Arthropoda; class Insecta; order Lepidoptera; family Nymphalidae; genus Melitaea; species Melitaea cinxia. Next base: position 6,378,891 of record NC_059406.1, read on the forward strand.
TAAAAAATGAGACAAAAACGACTATATAATGACTATAATATATCGGTCTACTATTTTTATAAGGTACGTTATGTTAGGAAGGAAGTATAAAAATAAATTATTAAAAATTTGTTCCATATGGAATAGCTGGGTCGCGAAAGTTTTTGAATGGTTTATCTTTTACCGCCCAAATAGGTTGTTTACGAGATTTTTTGGCAACATGGCCTACACTATAAAATAAGTTATCAAGTTAATTGTAATTTTTAAATTTTATCCTATGCGTCCAGGCTAACACTATATTATATGTATTTTTTAAATACTTGTTTACTTTTTTAATACTTGTTTCTTAAAACGATTTTCCTTCTTTTATCTTATAATTCTGTTTCTGTTTATACCAGCCGGCTTTCACCTATAGTACAAGCATTATGTTGCTTAATGTAGGAACAGACGACTGTGTGTGTATGTTACGGATAATTATTTATTTATATGCTACATTTTTCTTGTAACTATTTATAAAAAATATAAAAAAATAGTTTTTCTTCAATAAGAGGTCCACCGATAATTAGATCTCCAGGCTAAGGAACATCGTCACAATACGTGTCAACTTCAGTACCTTTTTTTCTATATCTACTAATAAAAATATCTTATTAATCACTTATCGCCAAAATATTTTTCACTTAACCTTCTTTTACCAAATACACAGCAGCTCAATTATAATGAAATTTGTAACACATAACACGTACAAGATTGTGTCAATTTTCCTAAAGTGGACTCGACCGTGCGTAGGAAGACACGTCGCTCCTCCTCTCCGTTTCGGTTTAATTTGAGCGGATACGACGTATATATTGATATTGGAAAAATTATTGCCATATTCACACATTTTTGTACAAAAACATTGTGGCCCTTCTGTCGTATAATGTTAAGTGATATTTTTATTTATTTATTTATTCTTTATTGTACACCGAAATGCAGACACCTTAATTGTCTTTTATATCTATGATTATGTTAGACGTAGGTTATATTTCCAAATTTGCTATGTAGGTTGTATGTAATGAAATCAATGTTGATTTAATTTTCTTTTTCTGAGTTTGTTGTGACTTCACTGTGTGAAGTGTGTGTGTTCACTGTGTGTTCACATATATGAAGTTTGTTTTGTCCACTTCAAAATGTCTCATCTCTACCGCGTGATTTTATTGGTCACTTTTATTTAAGACCATTTTGATTCGACGATTTCAACTGCAGTAGTAGATACGGCTTCACGAGCTCTGAGTGGAAAGTGCTGACATCGACTTATCGGAAATAGCTTTACATTAACTTCTGTTGTCTGTTCTGTTTCTTCATGTTAAGTTTCTGTCTTAGTCTTTTAAGTAAGTGTGTATATTATAAAAATATATGTGTTATTATTTTACTTATTATCATTATTTATAACAAAATTTCCATCGGGTCGAATTTTCTGCATTGGCAGCATACATTATCAACCATTAAAAGAACTTCAACTGCACTTAATTTAATTATTTGATTTCGTCCTTGAAAATTTAGTATTCGTATAAATAAAAGAACTCAGACTACGTATTTCTTGTAAATAGATGTATGACAGTTATTATTATTTATTATCACAATGATATATCGGATATATTCCATGCGTATAATCTTTCTCATTGTCAGCTTGACCTCTATCGACACCAAATTTCCTTTTCCTCATTTAACCTTATCTTGAATTTATGGCGACCGAGCAGACCCGTGGCTATCTACGTTCACATTTCCCTCATAAAGATAGACGTACGAGTGTATTAAAACAAGAAAAATCACTAGAGCTAGAGGATTTCAGTGAAATAAAATGAATTCTGAAAGAATTCACATATGTTTTATTATGTCTAATGGAATAAAAAAGTTATTTTATTCAAACTACGTCTTGAATTCGTGTCTCAGGGCTTTAATTTCGTAATATTATGTTTACGAATGGAATTCAAGTAATTTAATTATATAATTCAAAATAAACAAAATCCTATGTGGAAATGTAATTATTATCCATTGGACAGGCAATACCAAGACAAAGAACTTTGATATAATTTGTATTATTATTTTAGAACTTTGATGTTACATATAAGATAGAAAACTGCTTTATCTATATTTAAGATATTATAATATGGTTTTATTAGGTAACCTTTTCCACACTAAGCTGACATGAAAATAAAAATAGAAATATTAACTAAAATATTTGAATACTTTTCAAAATGCTTTTTACATTCTTTAACAACAAATTAATAAGGTTTTGCAATTAAATATTCTAAACGTATACAATCTAAATTTATAAAACAGAGTCTCCCGAATAAGGATAAACGGGTGTATAATTATCTAATTAAGGGCAAACGAAGCGAAATCGTATAACAATTATTTGTGAGATTGACTTTTATCATTTTAAGATATACAAAATTAATTAGTAATCGGACAGTTAGGTTGCTTTATATTTAGTGACCTGAGTGAAAACTCATAAAAAATCTCAGTATTAGTGAATTTACACATGTTTTATTTACTTAAAGATATAAAGGGGAGTACGAGGTAAGTTAATAGCTGATAACATGATGCATGTTAACTTGCTTTAAAAGCTTAAGTCCTAATGCATCTGTGGGCACATATCTTTATTTTTACTTGTATATATATTCTGTGTATACGTAACGTATGTAACCATGGTAACGAGATGTTTATGTCATTCTTTAGCAACTATAAAAGAGAAATGTTTTTTAGATTCGTAAGAAAGATAATTATATTGTTTCGTTTTCACCTTTTTTATTTATTGTAGACTGTACACTGTATTTGTGCTAGTGGCTCTCTCTCCTTCCATCTTTATTGTTTATATCTTGTGGTGGAATTAATATACGAGATACCAAGTGAGTTGAATATTTTATTTATCCCACAAGCCATATATTCCTACATATCGACTTACTCGAGTAGAAGCTGTATATGACGAATTAATATAGTCGAGGCTGCACTGATAATAATGTTATTACATGTTAATTTTAGCACCAAAAATATATCATATATATACACAATAATTGTGAGCCTTTCATTAATTTCGCTTATCATCGAGGGAGCAAATGATTGCTCGATAAACACGATATAACCGTTACCAGCCTAATTAATCTCGGGACGACGGCATCCTGTTATGCTATTGTTATTACAGAACGTTTCAGAGCATCCGATGTGTGAACATTATAATTAGTACAAATGAGTTTTAATTGGTGATAGTAATCTTGGTTTCTTTTTCAATAAATAAAGTTTAAATGTCTCATATATTTCAATGTCCGCTTTTTTTATGTCGTAGAAATAGAAATATATTGTGATAAAATTTATTATTGATAGCTACACGTTTATTTACTTAGTGTATTTTCCTCTTACTTATAGGAAATTCTTTGTTGAGTTTTATCTTCAGTGAATCAACAAAGAATTTTTACACCTGTTTGCTCCGGTTAATAATATCTTGTAAAATATGCTCTAAATATTTTTATTTGTATTTATGAATTGAAATAAATTCTTATTTAATATTTTTGTTTCGAATGTAGAAATTATTTTGAAATTTGCAAGAAATAAATTCTCGAAAAACAACCGATGTTGAAAAACAAACTGATAATATACAACTACTTAGTTGAAGTAAAGAGTTAAAATATTTTTAGTATCAATCAATTTTAAGTATCAATATATATATATATATATATATATATATATATATATATATATATATATATATATATATATATAAAACTAATGAAATTAAACATAAAGATTAATTTTATAAAACATTTTGTTGCAAAAATAATAATTCTTACTGTGTTATACCCCCCAACAGTATCTATTATGTTGTATTTGTTACAAAATGTCAATAAAAGTACAAAAAAGCCAATAAAAACAAAAAACAAAAAACATATTTGACAAAGAGAAATAGGCAAAGTTTGCCCAATTATCTTGTTGTATTAAATTTGTCCATAATTGCTTGATGATGCACTAAAGATGCACAAATGAAAAGAAAGAGTTCGTTTCATATTCAGATTGCAATTTTATTGTTTGTTTTTATTTATTACATTTTGTTGGTTTTTGACCATCGTCAGTATACTCATTTAATACTTGCTGCACTTGCAGCTTCGTTTACGATAGCTATTTCTTTCATTGAACTTACAAGAAAAAGAATTTACGGCTCTTAAAGAGGAATTTTCTGCATATTTTTAATATACAGAATTGGACCTGTTTCAGTTTTGTTATAAGTCTAATCTATATTAGAGATTTTATATTCTTAATAACATTCCAACTTAAAAAACAAAACAATAATTAAGTATTTCATTAGATTTATTTATATGGCGCTTAGAGTGGAATGTTGGCGAACGCTAATTACGAGAAGGGGAAAAACATCCAAGACTCTCGTTAGCGCTAACATTTAGCGCTCTTGTGTTGCGGGAATCCTTTCGTCGCGTGCTTGTACCTCTTTGTATTTATATCCTACAACGTTTATATGTGATAAATTCTTGCCTTTTTATACTGTGATAGAATCTAGGAATTATATACAAGACCGTGTATAACTGAATACTATCTAAAAGAGAAAAAAATTCAGCCTAAACTAAATTTATTGTTACAGTTCTAGTGTCAAGGTGAATCGAGAATACATTTTGAACAATATTAAATATATATATATATATATATATATATATATATATATATATATATATTTTTATTATTTAAAATATCTATAATACTACATTTATAATACAATTTTCCGTATGTTTATTTTTTATTTTGTAATTGTACGGTAGTCCTTACAATTACAAAATAAAATGCGGTCGCTTTTGCCAGGTTAAATTTCATCTGCGTCTGTCCTCATTGACCTGAAGTAACAACTTACTCGTGTTTACTAAAAATGTTGTTAGATTCATAAAATTTTTCTGAGTGTTCATTAGTTTACTGAGTGTCAGGTTTCTTTCTGAGGACGGGGGATATTCTTCCACTTCACCGTGGATTTGAGTAAACTGGGAAATGAAAAGCGATAACGAGGTAAGCCATGAAAATTTAGTAATTGCTTGCTAATGGAGTGTTATATATAGGTGGGCCATTTAAAGTGGAAGCAATTGTTTATTAAAAAAAATATATTGTTTTTTGTTGTTCATTTGTAAAATATTTTTATTTTGGTCTAAGGAGATTTGTTATAATATTACATTGCTCTTTAACAATGATATCCCGCAAATGGTCACCTCTTGCCTCGGCAATCAAATGTCCTTGTCCTTTTTTCGGCGTTTTCAATCACGTTGGCCAATGTTTCGGCGATATTGCGGCAATTTCTTGACGAATATTGTTCTTGAGAGCAGCTAGAGTCCTTGGCTTGTTAGCATATATGTTGGATTTCAAATAATTCCACAAAAAAAGTCTGGTGACGTCAAATCAGGTGATCTCGGTAGCCAGTAAAAATCGCCTTTTTTCGATATCAGTCGCCCAGGGAATAATGGTCGCAATAAATTGATTGTTACTCGAGCTGTGTGGCATATGGCGCCGTCCTGTTGGAACCAGTAATCGTTCATGTCATTTTCACGAACAATTGGCATCAGAAAATCGGTTATCGGTCTTTGAAATACACAGGCCGAAGACGGGCAGCAGTGTCTTCGGTGCGACAAAGCTAGTACTGCGGTCACCAACCTGCCTGCCCAGCGTGGTGACTATGGGCAAAACACATGAGTTCACGTTATTTTTTTTTTTTTTTTTTTTTTATGTCATTAGGTCGGCAAACAAGCGTACGGCTCACTTGATGGTAAGCGATTACCGTAGCTTATAGACGCCTGCAACACCAGAAGCATCGCAAGCGCGTTGCCGACCCAATCCCTAATCCCCCCCAGGTCACCTTACTCACCAACAGGAACACAATACTGCTTGAAAACAGTATTATTTTGCTGTGATCTTCTGTAAGGTCGAGGTACTACCCCAGTCGGGCTGCTCCATATTTTGAGCAGGAAATTCAAAACTTCATTCAAAGTACAAAATTCAAACTTGTGGAGGCCTATGTCCAGCAGTGGACTGTTTAGGCTGTAATGATAATGATGATGAATCGGTTATCATGGCCCGATAACGCTCACCATTGACGATACCGTATGTTGTTAGAGTCTCTTCAATACTGGCTAGTACGGCTTCGATGTTTTCATCGGAACGTCTTGTTCGTTGTCTGGATAGGTGTCAGGCATTATATTACTAAGACTACCGGTGTCCACAAATTTTGCGTATAAACGTCTGATAGTGTTATTATCTAGAGCAATTTTCACTTTATTTTTTTTTACGAAACGCACGTTTAGTTTTAACGATTGAAAAGTTATTTTGAATGTACAGCTGAACAATTTCAGCGCCTTATTTTGGTGTGTACTGATCCGTAGTTAAAATTCTACTGAAATGACGCTTCCAATGCGGTAGGTCATTCATTATTCGATATGACAACTAATGTTAAAGATATAGGGTTGCACGATGCTTCCACTTTAAATGGCCCCTGTATATTTTACGTATATTAAACATCTCAACTATAACTTTTTTCATATTACTATTAAATACTTAATTTTTTTTGTGGTATATATCACAATCTCGATTTTATTTAAAACGGAGAAAAAAATTGTATATTTGTCGTTTTGAAATAATTACGATGTGATTTTAATATTTTACATTTATTTATTCTGTTCTTTACTTTATTAGCCTGTAATTGTTTTAGACTTACAGGATGTTATACCACTATACTCTTCGTCATTTTCATCTATTTTAGGTTTGGGTAGGTTAGTGTTACGATTATATATTTTTGTTTCCTAAGACAAATTAATAAATAACCCTCCCGTGACCTGATTGCTGTAAAGTATCCGAAACATCGGGCATCTATCACATAATAAACCGCGATAAAATCCGAAAAAAGTTGTTTCATTATAATTCATAATATTAGATTTCTGAAAAAACCTAAAATGTTAATTACTTATTTTTATTCATAGATTTTGCCTTTCTCAGCTTGAACAAATAGAATCCGTCACTTAGTTCAGGTTCTATTTGTTCTGAACATTGATCAAGCACATACCGGAATCCCAAGGACGTTGTATACGCCATCTGCAAGGTTCGCGTAAGCATGTACTGGTCCAATCACAACATTCACTTCCTCAGAATGAACGGATACACTGGCGCGGAAATATCGAAAGTTCAGCGGGACACACTATACTTGGTCTATACGCAGGAAGAGAAAATAATTCTGATAAACCAGGAATACGGCACCGGCAAAGGATCGTACGTTATGATCATTCATGAAGCACAAGGGCAAACGAGGCGAGGTCATCATCATCCAGACAAAGACTGAGAGACTACAAGTTCACTACAGTGTGCCTCATGCGGTAGTAGCGGTGACAAGACTCACTTAAACCTGCATCTACTACACTGACGACGGTCACGACTCAGGTTCGTTAGTCGAGCGGTGGGTGCCTCGACGATGACCATCTTGGAGCACAACCTTAAAAGAGCCATCTACAAGCGCGATATGTAACTTTCAAGGGCTCAAGGTGCTAAGGACAGGCATGTGGTCCAGCCCTATGAAATAGTACCACCAGTGGCGTGTGTGATGAACATAGAAAGTACAATAACCTGTAGGTAAGGGATATGTATATTTATAGAAATGATTAAATTGATGATGTATGACTGTGTGTTTGTATACAAAAAAACCTTGATCATGTGATATTTATCGAATATATTAGATATATATTAGATTAATATTAATCATGATTTTGAGACATTCAGAGACATTATATTTTTCTGATATTTGTGCAAATTATTTATTAATAATTAAATTATTATTATTATTAGGCCGAAGACGGGCAGCAGCGTCGTCGTCGGTGCGACAAAGCCAGTACTGCGGTCACCAACCCGCCTCCCCAGCGTGGTGACTATGGGCAAAACACATGAGTTCACGTTATTTTTGGCGTAAACTTGTGGAGGCCTATGTCCAGCAGTGGACTGTATAGGCTGTTATGATTATGATGAAATTATTATTGTTAATTATTTTATTATTGTTGAATTTTGTTTCAGTATTATGCTGTTAGTATTATATTAAAAGGTATGTTAAGTTACCCGATGTTACTTCTTGTATAAATATCATTTGACTTTCTACGGCCTCCGCGATATCTTAGTAGGAACCGTAATATACAAGTAAATTACGAAATCATTTGGAATTTGAGAAGTTTAATTGAACAAATTATTTTATAACAAAACAAAATTAATTAAATATCAGATTTCTCTCAAAATTAAATCATATTAACATGTTTACTAATACATATGCAGTACAATATACGTAACACAATTAAGAAATGATTAGAGTTATATTAAATTGAAGTCCTTAGTGTAATCTAGTTGTGATCTCTTTCGTATTTTTAATGGTTGTAGAAGTAATATAATTTTTATATCGTCTCGAGAAATATTAGTTCTATTTGAAATATATTTCTATGCTTTAAAAAATATACTTAGTAAAAGATAAGTTATAAATAATAAATAATTAAATAAATAAGCAGTCCAGCAGTCTCCCCACTGTGCCTCGGAGAGCACGTTAAGCCGTCGGTCCCGGTTGTTATCATGTACACCTGATAGCGATTGTTACTCATAGTAGGGAATATATCCGATAACTCGCATTGGATCAGCGTGGTGAATTAAGCTCTGATACTTCTCCTACATGGTGAAAGAGGCCTATGCCCAGTAGTGGGATATTACAGGCTGAAGCGAAATAAATAAATAAGCGCTTCACACTCAACGGCCCCCAGTAGGATTTTCTCCTGTGTCGGGGATCCGGAAACACACACAATACACAAGCACAACGCCCAGACCAAGACAAACATCTATATGGCCGATACAAATGTCTGTCGTGAGCGGAAATCGAACCCGCGACCGCCAGCGTAACAGCCAGTACTATGACCGCTACGCCAACGCGTCGTCATTCGTTCTTAACGTCAACGTTCTTAGTACGTAGTAGTACTTTATCGTTACGAATCATGCAAATTCCTCGCAACAAAAAGCATTAACAAGTTTATGATGATGAAACACTGTCCCTTAATATACACCAGTTGTGTAAATATTATTTTATTATAGACTAGCTGACCCCGCAAACGTTGTTTTGCCATATATATTATTAACCCCTTTTAACTCTCCGCCCTCTTATAATTTAGCTGTATGAAAAATAGATGTTAGCATATTCTCAAACCAACCCGATATGCACACAAAATTTCATAAAAATCGGTCCAGCCGTTTTGGAGGAGTATTGTAACTAACACTGACACGAGAATTTTATATGTAAGATTTTTCACATAATTTTTTGTTCAATCACAATAAAATATAGCCTATGTCACTCTTGAATAGTGTAGCTTTCTATTAGTGAAAGAATTTTCGTGATAAGATCAGTATTTGCGAAGATTACCCCCTACATACAAACAAAGTTATAAACTTTACTTCTTTATAATAATTAGTATAGATGAACGACGCGGTTCACTCATATGTTTAAAGGAGTAGCACGCGTTGTATTTGTGCGTTTAACGCGTGCGCTCCTTCAAAAATATTTTTACTGAAAAAAAACCCGACGTCTGTATCTTGAAATAAGTATATTCCTATTTAAACTAACTCTCCTACTTTTATACTTAAACGGGTGTAGTAAAAAATTAGTGTGCTTTTGAGCGGACGACAGAAGTAAAACTTACGAAACATAACTTGTTATTTTTCTATCTTCACTAACTTTTATACCTATCCCTCTCGACTTCCGTTCGCTTTGACCGATCACGCTATTCGTAACGCTCTTGTCACGCATTCCCTAGATTACTTCCCAAGTCAAGCGTGCGTGAAGAAGTTTTACTTCAAACAATTTTTATTAAATGTTTAATGTCTTCGTGGCAAATAAATTGTCAGCTACTATAGCTATGAAATTATTTTAAAAAGAGGGACGTTCTTTCTTTCGGATTATGTTTTCGGACAGAATAATATAAAATCCAGAGGTAATGGAGATACGAAGCAATATCCGTGGCAGTTAAATTTTATTCAGCCTTTATCTCTGCGCTATTTTGCTTGCGTAAGCTTTAAACAAATAATACGTGGGCGTTAAAATTCTTCGCCTTTAAAGGCGACATAAAACGGATCATCATAAAAAAATATCTCAGTAAATTGAAACAGCATAATTCTATAGTGGTATATTCTTTGTTTAAATTAATTTTTTTTATAGTGTTTACTACTAGTAACCAAGGGGTTATAACGTATAAACAAAACTTTTTTAAACGCTTTTTTGCAGATAAGCAATTGAGAATCGATGTAAAACTTTAGAGCACATAGTTTTTGTTGGATACTTTCTTACGAACGCAATTTTCTCGTTGGAAAAACTTCTAACGCTCACTTGTAATACATCTGGTGTGGGTAGTGGATAAACGATCTGGCTTTCATACCATCTGCAGGATCAAGAACAAAATTTATGTGTAGATTACATTTCTTTGCCTTTTTTTTACAGAAATTGGTTTATTTCTTATTAAACTGACTTGAATTATATATTCCAACAAATCATTCAAGTCAGTTTAACTCCTCTCTCTCTATCTATCTCTTTCTCCCTTCATTTCTGGTCACTCCGTTTATAAATAAATAAATAAATAAACACTTCACACTCAACGGCCCCCAGTAGGATTTTCTCCTGTGTCGGGGGTCCGGAAACACACACAATACACAAACACAACGCTCAGATCACGACAAACATGTGTATGGCCGATACAAATGTCTGTCGTGAGCGGGAATCGAACCCACGACCGCCAACGCAACAGCCAATGCTATGACCGCTGCACCAACGCGTCGTTATAGCTCCAATTAAATAGGTTGCATCTTGTTGCACACGTCAAAGCATATACGCGTCGCTGAGAGAGTGATTTCTAATTGTATCCTATTAAAAAATGATAACGCCGTCAATCTTTATCTGCAATAACGTTTTGATGTTCAAATGCGACACGAAGGCGTTAACCTAGGTTAAACACGTGAAGGCGAGATGGCGAATGCTAGCGCGACCCCATCTCGCCCCACCCAGGCGGATGACTGCTAACACGTGGTGGTTTTGTAGTCAGTAGGAGTCCGACATAACCCTCTGGCGCCCCCGCGCTGGAGGGTATCCATGATGGATTTTCCCCACGTAAAAAAAAACACGTGTAAATACTTACTACAATATAGAATAAGTTGTAATTTTAGACTGAAAAAGAAGGCTCATTTATATTAATGATGTCGATGACCGCCACATGTCAATTTGTTTATGTGTACAATAAAAGCAATTTCAAAAGTTATTACAATCCCATTATAAATAACGTGACTACAAAGTAAACAATGATTTATAATTTCATGTAAAACCAAAGTGATTAAGTATGTAAAACATAATTATTTGAATATTCTGTAACCCAATTATCGAAGGTTATATTCAGTTTTTGTTTACTTTTAATATGTTTTTATGATCCATGACATTGTTGTATTATGCAAAAGTCGTTAATAATGTTAATAAATAATATCACTGTTTTTTTTGTTTATCATTGGAATATTATCAGAATTTGTAATCGGAAATGGTGAATAATGAATCAGAAAGTAATGTTTATGTATTTCGAATGGCTCGACCGATTTTAGCTGAGTTTTTTTAAATTTTCTTTCCTATATTACTTTGCAGAAGGTTCTTACGAAATCAAAATTTATGGAAATTGCGCAGAAAATTAAATAATAAAAAACCTTTAAAATAATTGAAATAAGTGATTTATTTCTTATCTACTTTTAAACTAAACTTTAAAGCTAGAGATTAATTTGAAAAGCCTTAACTGTTAGCCAAGTTAGGCTAAATCTATTATCACTGGAATCTTCAATTACCTTCTTACGTAAGAAGTAAACAAGTAGTTTCACAAACACATATTCCACATAATTAGCTTATACAAGAAAGAGTTCAGTCTTAAAACTTGGAAACAAATTTACTTAAAAGTGTAAACATAATTTAGAAAGCTCTTACAGTAAAGCTAAGAAAACGTTGATTTTGTTGCTCGTGGCTTGGCCTCTTTTAGCCTAATCTCAGTAGATACGCTGGCTTGTTAGTTATTTAACTAAGTCAGTAAGCTTGAAGAAAATACTAGATTGTTAAAAGGTAATCAACTAAAATAGGAGTTTTCTTATTGTCCTAATTGTCAACATTTACTATAATGTGACAAAAAAAAAATTGTTGGAACCGGTATTGGGGCTTAATGTAATTAATATAACCTAAATCTAGTCTAGTATTTTCTAAATCATAATACATTTTTATATCGTTCATATTTTGTGAAGAAAATCTTTAACTGTATTGGTTGTTTTTTCATTAAAATTCCGAATGAACTCAACTTTCAGTTCGTAAAAAAGATTGTAAAATATTTGCAATAAACGGTCACGAACTTGTAACAAGTTGCTAACAATATCCATGAATTAACGATGGGAGGTCGGAAGCGACCCGCGTTTCAGCTGAATTGTGTAGCAGTCTGCTTTAATGATTCTCTTTGACAAACCGTTTGACCAACTGTATTAGTTGACATACTCTATACAGGAATCATCTAAGAGTGCTTAAGATTCTTTAATATAACTAAAACGATATATATATGATTAATCTTAATATATTTTACATATCGACATAAAACGCATTTGGATTCCTTTACTTGCGTTATAAATATAACTCATACATAAAAGCTAACACGTCGCCAAGGTAAGGTGCTAATCTGAAGGGCACATATTAAGGATGCTTTCGGAATCTACAACATAGTGTGTTAGACTTTTCTTTTGGTAAGCGATGGTTAGCATATTGGAGCATATAGCATGTGTTAGAAATAGCGAAAATGGGAACCCTTGAAACTGACAACGGAAATAAAGAAATTAAATTGTTTTTATTCGTAATAAAAATTTAATTTTAGTTTTAAGCTAATTTTATCGAGTAAATTATTTTGAGATGGGTTGGTGAATGAAATTAATTTTCATAATAAATACTTCAAAGCTTTTTAATTTATAAGTACTTTGGCTTCGACTTTATTAAGCATAATTATTTATTAAAGCTTTTCTTAGTATATTTTTTATTTTGTGTACCTTATTAATCGGGCTTCAGTGATTAAAATAGAAAACGTTTTGTTCATTTAAAACGACCATATTTCTAACATAAATACACATCTTCGATTTACATTACCTAATGTCCATAATTAAATATTATTAGAATCTACTTTCATCAGTTATTAAAATATTTGATTCAACTTTATTGTTAATAATTTTGGTTATTTACTATAAGTTATTTACTAAATATAGGTGCTTTATTACCTTATTTGTGTAATGAAATATTATAATTTATGGGAAGTAACATAATTATCGGTTACATGTATAAAAAGTGACTATTTTTTTTCAAACTGTTAAGAAATGTATATCTATGTCTCCGTGGACTTTTATTATTCAGAACAATAGTGGTCAACATCAACGTCGTCAATGTAACGTATTTAAAAATTTGCAGTAAAACGTAAGAATTTAGATTAGTAAACAACATTTGTAATATCAGGCAAAAAATTCAGATACTTCCTGTAATTGCTTTTAAATTTAATTATATTAGGACGAATAAGGAAAATGTTTGTTGTCTTCGATCGTATTTTACGGGTTTAATAACAATTTTATTTTATTGCGTCGCATAGCACCGCTTGTCATTCAAATATATGTTGCTAATATAGGGTTGTGGAGAAGTAGAATCAATATTTAATTTGTTGTCGAGTTTATCGTTTATACATGGGTATGTGTAATTTTCTTTGTTTATATTATCATATCACGTCGTGAAGTGTTTTCGAATTTGTTGCTCATATGGAGCAGCGGCTTATATTTTTTTACGTTACAAATAATATTTTCTTATGCCGATTACAGAAGCAAAATTTAAAGGTACTGAAGCAACTACGACAACTACGATAAGCAAATAATATAAAAATGTATCAGGGTGAAACAGCATTTAACTGCATAACCGTTTAAATCAGAAATATTTGGACTACCGTATAATAACTGTAGTTCCCGTATGTTTTGTTACTAATATAGAATAGAAGACAGATGAGAAAGATGAAAACATGTAAATATTTGCAGAATGAAATTTTCTAAACACTCAAATAAACAAGTCACAGCAAAATATTTTTCCAGTAGGATTGGTCGCTCCTGAGATTAAGGCGTTCAAATAAAAACTCATCATTGCATTGGTTTACATTCAAAAGGAAACTTCGTCCGTTTCAATGATCTGGTCGAGCGTTAATGAATGCAGCACAAAACAAACAGTTTGTACTGAATTAAAATCTCCGAATGAAACTAAATTACAACGAGGAAGTGATTAATTAAAATGAATTGTTTAAGAAACACTTGTGCTCAATTCCGATAATGCAATGCGATTTATTCGAGCTATGCTAGTGTTTGTGAACTATTAAATGAAAAATTATTTAATATGCAGAGGAAGCTTAAGCGGTTCGGAAATGCAATTTTTTTTTGTTTCAAACTCTTTTAAGTTTACGTAATTGATTTCAATACATTTGGTCAGTCTAAAGTCTAGTTTAAAAGGATGATCAGTTTCAATTTGCTAAGCTAAAAACTAATTAAAATTATAGTTACGGTTCACAAACAAGAAAATGCTTTTAATTTCTATAGTAAAATATAGCGTATAGAATTAATGAAACATTGAAACTTTTTTCTACGTTTTAATTTAACTGTCGCCGCGTTGGCGCAACAGACACAGCACTGGTGTCTGTTGCGCTGGCGGTTGCGGGTCCGATCCCCGCACATGACAAACTTTTGAATTGGCCATACAGATTTTTGTCGTGGTCTGAGTGTTTGTGCAGTCCTTGTGATTCTCCCTACCGTGTCTCCGAGAGCACGTTAAGTCGTCGGTCCCGGTCGCTATCATGTACACCTGTTAGCGATCGTTACTCATAGTAGGGAATATATCCGCCAACCCGCAATGGAGCAGCGTGGTGGATTAAGCTCCGATCTTTCTCTTACATGGGAAAAGAGGGCCGTGCCCAGCAGTGGAATGTTACAGGCTGAAGCGTATAATTTAATAAGAATAATTTATACATTTTGTTTTTAAATTAAAGGCGTTGTAGTAAAACGTACCAATGTTAAATATTATCGTATTATTTCTCTTCACTTTTCTCATTTATCGCAAAATACAAAGCTCAACATTTGACCTTTCCTACCATTCGTCTGTGAACCCGAGTCAAAACTTTGACTGACTAAACGATATAATTTATAAATATTCTACTTTGTATTCAATTATGAATAGCACAGACGATGTACATTGTTAAAAGTTTACTTAGCCAAAATTTCTGTAACTAAATATCGTTTAATTGTAAAGTGACATAAAATCTGCCCTTTGTCTGACATAGTTCATAAAATAATGAAATTTAAAATATGACGAGTTTATAATTGGGTTTTCTTACCAACTGTTTTCGCTATTTTGATAGCGTTCAGCTCACAATCACGCAAAAAAGGCAAAAGTGTAAAAATTATATCCTTCATTTTTTTGATGTCCTTACTAATTATATCACTTTTAAATCTCTATTGCACCATTCTTATGTGTTAAAATTTAATACGTTACACAGATATATCATTTAAAGTGTAAAAAATGATTTATTGAAAAAAAAGTATGTCTATAAGTATTTAAAGCACTAAGAGTATGGATTGTGATTAAAAAGAGAAAAAAATTAGACAGCATCTTATTGAAAGTGACAGTGAGTATAAAGCGTAGATTCCCTGAGAAACGATTGTAGAAAGAGACAAAGAATCCACGTAAAATAAATATTCGTGTAAAAATGATTCGATTCTCGAGACTCATAATACAGCGTTTCTCATATAATCGAATATATTATATGTTTTAGATAAAAAAATGTGTTTTTAGGAAATTGAACTAAAACAACTTGTCGACAAATGTGTCATCGCTAGGCGAAGATGTTTTTTTCTATATTGATTCTTCACGTTGGCGTTAATTGGACTCTATGTTTTCTGTGACACTTACACACACTATGCTTTTAATCGACTTCAAAAAAGGAGGAGGTTACTAAATTCGACCGTATAGATATATATGTGTATATTTATATTTATGTATGTTCAGGGATAACTTCGTCGTTTATGGACCGATTTTGATAATTCTTTTTTTGTTGGAAAGGAGATATCCTAAGTGTAGTATCATGATAAGGAAACTAGGATCTGATGATGGGATCCCAGAGAAATCGAGGGGAACCCTGGAAAGTCCGCATAACTTTTTTACTGTACCGATTTTGATGATTTTTAATTTAATCGAAAGCAGATGTTTATCATGTGGTCACATTTAAATTTCATCGAGATCTGATTACAACTTTTGGAGTGATCTTTGATAATGCGTATATTTTTTCTATTGAGTATTTTTTCGTCTACCTACGTTGTATTACTTGGTTTTTTTCGTTTACGAGCAAACACAATTATAACTAGTATATTAAAAACAATTACGACAAGAAAAATAGTTTCAGTAATTTATAGACCTCTCTGATTTTATAATAGTCATAATTACATGTTTTAAGCTGTAAGTAATGAATCAGTTCCGGGTACAAATCAAAATGTCTCTTTCATCTAAGTAACCATAAAATTGTCGTAAGATAACCGGGTTTTTATAATACATCACGAAATGTAGACACGAGGGAAACAAGCCATAACATTTAATGCGTTACGTGTGTTTGAATTTTATTTCATGAATTTACGTAGACTTGAGTCTCATTCTCGAATAAGATCCAATCTCATTTCTTGTTAAGCTCGAAGATATTATTCCATCATTGCTATAGGGTGCTGTGACGTGCCTCGTAAGTAGAACTGCTTTTGCGTACAAAATTTTAAGAAATATTCTGTTTAGTAGATAAATCATAAACATTAGTCAGGAATGAGCATAGTCTAAGTTTAGTAATTATTACTTAAATTGTTACATTTACTTATTATTACTTTAGAATAACTTTTTAATTATTATTTTTTGCATTTAGTAAAAAATATGGCATAAAATGGCGCATAATTTGAAAAAAAAAATGAATTAAAGATCGAAAAAAAATAATTTGAACTCACTCACGTTTTTAACATTGTTGTGAAAAGGATGTAGTTACTGAATAATTTTCTCATATTCAGGTACTAATATTAGTGTCAATGTTACATCGTCTACTAGAAACATACAAAAAACATACACTACTAAATATGTAATATATCAATTAAATTTCTTATAGCATTATCTTGTACAGAAAAAAATATGAACAAGATTGCACATGACAACATGTGCTTATACAACTTAGTTAAAAACTAAAATACTCTTTCTGTAACTAACTTTCAGAAGTGGTAATTAAATTCTAACTTTTAAACAGAATTAGACGGAGCAAGATATTAATTAGCAGTGGTAGGTAAATAAACTAGGTGTTCGCACTCTCCAATAGTTTTAAACTCGATTAGTTTAAACTCCAGTGCTATTTACATAACCTAACAAATTGCATTGTGCTTATTCGCCGAGAGAAGTCGATTTAATTGTCTTAACCAAGCGCCATTTAGTTTGAAAACGAGCATACCGGGAAAATGAAAACGTTACGTCTATATATAATAATATAATAAGGTGCTGGTTTGGACAATGAGTTTCTAAAGTGACAATCATGATGACGGTACGTTTAAAAATGTAATATAAAATGAAGCTATGCTTACAAATTACAACCTATCTTTAAATATCACTACATTAAATGCCATAATATAAATAGCTTGACTTACAAACTATCACTACTACTATATCTAAGTAATTTATCGGAGAGTGGTCACTTACGTAATATAATTGTAAGAGAATATAAAAGTTTAATTGGGAAATCTCATTTAAAATACGTTCTCCTTCACCAATTTTAAACGTGGAAAACCTTTAAAAATTGGCATGTGTTCGCGTAATACTTGAAATTTTCGTGAAGTTAGTTGCACTCGTTCGTTCCAAAAATTGGATCAATTATTTGAAACGTTTATATATCATTATTTAAGATTACTTATATATTTACTCTGAGATTTTAGGTATTATCATTATAAATTAACGGACGGATTGGCTGTCGCTCTTGCAACACAAATTGACATAAATTAGTAAAGTCTTGCTATAGAGATATTGATAGTTACTAAGAAGTTTTTTGGTATAAGTATCTTGTTCGTTTTATGAATTTATTATGTCATGACACTTTTTGACAAGACATACAAGATATATTCAAAATTACCTGAAAAAATAAATATACTATCAGATTTTTTTTTAATATTTTATCAAAATTCCGTTCCAGCGGGGATCGAACCTGCATCTCCGATTCACCGTGTCGGTGCTTAAGATAATTAAGCTATGGAACGATGTACCAGCTGCGCCGAAATTTTTGATACAATGATTTTATATTCGGGTCTAAGTGACCGCGGCGCCGTCTATAGTGATTCCTTTACAGCACTCGTAACTATTCAAAGTTTTATAATACCCACGTACCATACTACACCATGCTATTTTTAATTCGTTAAGAATGACGTAGGTGTGTTACTATTAGTATTTTCTTTAATATTCTTAGAGAAAAACAAAGAGACTCATAATATTTAGTTCAAAGTAAACTTCGCCACTAATATCACTCACTTTATGCCTCTCTGATGATACTTAATTAGGTTCATCTTACAGGATTATGCCATGTCGCTGTTGTACAGGTATATCTCATGTTGAATAGTGGCTTGTTTTCTTTGTCATGCTTAAATTTTTATATATTTACTATTTAATTAATTGTTAAGGTAAATATACATACATATGGGAACGTATTTTGACATAAATATATATTTGAAATGTCAGTAAACATGTCTGCTATTGAAAAATAAACATAGATATTAAATTAGTAAATATTGTAATTGACTATATGTGACAACTTCTGCTTTAGTAAAACTAAGCGTATACAAAAATAAATTAATATAGAAGTTGTTATATCATACGGACTTTAATTTTTAATTTTTAGTTTCCTTTGTTTATTATATTATTTTAATTTTTTTTTTTTAAAGACCTTAGTTTAATAATAACAAGCAATCAAAAATTCGTTTACATCTTCATCATAAGAGATAAAAATAAGATACAAAGACATAAAAAAAAAAAAAAATAGTAGTTTACTGCATGTCTCTACCGAGATTGTTTATACTAACTGTTTGTTATGCGGTGAATTGCTCGTGGGAGAGTGGTCAAATTACGTACAATATTGTTATTAAATTCTTGCTGTTACTATAGAATACAACAACGAAACAGAACATTTTTGAAACTATTTAAGTTCAAAAATATACAAAATTTCTAAGTTAATGCATATTGGGTATTGCAATTTTTAATTACAATTCAATGTATTTATGTTGTGCTTAATACCATTGATTTTCTTTTTAACCGACTTCAAAAAAAGATTTACTTGACTATTTTTTCATCTACCTACGTTGTATTACTTGTCGATATAATTGAAGTCGGTTTTTCTTCGTTTGCCTGCAAACACAATTATTAAGTAGTTTAGACTATCTTAAAACTGTCAATATTTAGGGTTACTTTTTTATATTTCAAGGGTAGCAAACAAGCTTACGGACCTGTTACAATTATTGATGGTAAACGTTTACCGTAGCCTATGAACGCCTGCAACACCATTATCATCGCAAAAACATTACCGAGTCTCTGTAGGAACTCTGGCGTCCTTACTCACCTCAAGAACATAAGACTACTTGAGAGCACTATTGTTTGACTGTGAACTTCTATTGAGGTACTTCCCCCGTCGGGCTGCTCCAAATTTTGAGCAGAACATTTTCTTTTATCTCAATGAAAATGCTTTGAAATGCTTGAATGAAAAAAATTTCGTAAAAAAAAACTTCTACCTTCAAAATGTGCGTAAGCTAAAATATCTCATACAAATTTGGATACTGAAATAAGAGAAAACCTTTAATGAATATAAGGTTTTAATGTCTCTACCGAGATTGTTTATACTAACTGTTTGTTATGCGGTGAATTGCTCGTGGGAGAGTGGTCAAATTACGTACAATATTGTTATTAAATTCTTGCTGTTACTATAGAATACAACAACGAAACAGAACATTTTTGAAACTATTTAAGTTCAAAAATATACAAAATTTCTAAGTTAATGCATATTGGGTATTGCAATTTTTAATTACAATTCAATGTATTTATGTTGTGCTTAATACCATTGATTTTCTTTTTAACCGACTTCAAAAAAAGATTTACTTGACTATTTTTTCATCTACCTACGTTGTATTACTTGTCGATATAATTGAAGTCGGTTTTTCTTCGTTTGCCTGCAAACACAATTATTAAGTAGTTTAGACTATCTTAAAACTGTCAATATTTAGGGTTACTTTTTTATATTTCAAGGGTAGCAAACAAGCTTACGGACCTGTTACAATTATTGATGGTAAACGTTTACCGTAGCCTATGAACGCCTGCAACACCATTATCATCGCAAAAACATTACCGAGTCTCTGTAGGAACTCTGGCGTCCTTACTCACCTCAAGAACATAAGACTACTTGAGAGCACTATTGTTTGACTGTGAACTTCTATTGAGGTACTTCCCCCGTCGGGCTGCTCCAAATTTTGAGCAGAACATTTTCTTTTATCTCAATGAAAATGCTTTGAAATGCTTGAATGAAAAAAATTTCGTAAAAAAAAACTTCTACCTTCAAAATGTGCGTAAGCTAAAATATCTCATACAAATTTGGATACTGAAATAAGAGAAAACCTTTAATGAATATAAGGTTTTAATAAGCTAAAATTAACAGTAAAATTTGTTTTAGTTACATTAGATACATTGACAAAACAGATTGACAATGACATTAGCTTATAGCTGATAGTTTTAAGTAAGAAGTTTACATCATTCTCCCGCACTATTTAAAACATAATCTTTTAAAAATTCTGGTGTTTTACGGACGCGGCCAGATCTACGAAGTGTAGGCTCCGGCGGTAATGATGATGATGACTCAGTCTCTAGCTCTCTGCTGTTATCAAGTACCACAGATTCCGTCTCATTAGATGAAGGAATCTCCAAGTTTTGATCTTGTGTATCCGGAAGTGGTTCTGCGACGTTATGGTAATCAGTAGTGTTTTCATTATCTATTCGCAGATCTACCCCTTCTGAACCCAATGGTGCTAGGTGACGATTTGACACCGTTGTTTCTCGGCCATCTGGGAACCGAATGTATGAAAAGTCAGGATTACTGTGTATCAATTCAACCTCTTCTACTAATGGCTGATATTTATTTGTACGATTAAATTTCTTCATCAAGACTTGTCCAGAATTTGTAAGCCACGATGGAACAGAAGTGCCGTTAGTAGATCTTCGTGGGTGTCTAAACATTCTTTCATGTGGAGTGCAATTTATGGCTGTACAAAGTAATGATCGAATTGAATGTAAGGCTTGTGGTAATACTTGCTCCCAATCTTCTACCGAAAGATTCTTCGTCTTCAGCGCCAAAAGAATTGTTCTCCAAAGAGTAGAATTCAATTTTTCTACTTGACCGTTACCTTGAGGGTTATAAGCTGTAGTTCTACTAGTGGCAATACCTCGAACATGTAAAAATTCCTGTACTTCGGCAGAAAGAAATGCTGTTCCGCGATCTGAATGAACGTAAGAAGGCATGCCGAATATCATAAACAAGTTGTTAAGGTGTTTAATTACTGTTTTCGAGCTTACATCTGAGCATGGGAAAGCAAATGGAAAACGTGAAAATTCGTCAATCACAGTAAGTATGAATTTGTTATTATTGTTTGTTGGAACTGGTCCTTTAAAATCTATGCTAAGGCGTTCAAAAGCAGCCGTCGCTTTAACAAGTTTCCTCTGGTCATCAAAGGTATTTCGGAAGAATCTAGGTTTTACTTCAGAGCAGGTTCGACAAGATTTTGTCATTGTTCTGACTTCTTCAATGGAATAGGGAAGGTTTTTAGAGCGAACCCAGTGAAACATTCTCGTTACTCCTGGGTGACAAAGAGCCTCATGTAGTGAGAAAAGTTTTGTAGTACGTGTTTCTACGGTGGCACAAACTCGGGATAGTGCATCAGCAGCATAGTTCTCTTTCCCCGGTCTGTATATAATATCATATTTGAAAACAGCAAGTTCCAGTCGCCATCTTTGAATCTTTTCGTTCTTTATTTTACTTGAATGTTTCATATTAAACATAAAAGAAACTGAGCGTTGGTCAGTTACTAATTTGAAGTGTCGCCCAATAAGGAAATGTCTCCATTTCTTCAATGATTCCACAATGGCGTACGCTTCTTTTTCAATGGAAGAATGTTTTTGTTCGCTTGAATTCAAAGTTCTTGAGAAAAACGCCACTGGTCTAGAATTTTGCGTAAGTACTGCTGCAATTGAATGATCGGAAGCGTCAGTTTCAACTGTGAAAGGTATATTTTCATCAATTGCATGTACAGAAGACTTTGCGATATCATTTTTCAGACCTTCGAAACATTTAATTTCCTCGCTTGTGAGCGGAAAAGTTGTCGTATTAGCAAGTGAGTGGATCCGTTCAGAAAAGTTTGGAATCCACTTAGAATAATGTGCGAACATGCCGAGTGTCCTCCTTAAGGTCGGTAAATCGCTTGGTGGAGGTAAATTAATCAGTGGCTTGAGTCGCTCACTGTCAGGTTTAATAATGTGGTTTTGAATATTATAGCCTAGAATATTAATTGACTCTTGAGAAAATTTGCATTTTTGTATACTCAGTGTTAAACCGTATTTCTTTGCGACATTTATAAAACTTTCTAAGTTATGATCGTGTTCTTCAAGAGTGCGGCCAGAAATAGTTATATCATCAAGATACGCATATGTTTTTTTAAGCTTCTCTTTTCTTATAATCCAATCGATTGTTCGTTGGAAGCTTGAAACACCATTTGTTACTCCAAAAGGAATGCGCCTGAACTGGTACAAATTTCCCAGAGCTTCAAAAGCGGTAAATTTCCTTTCTTCGGGTAGTATAGGTACTTGATGGTACGCGCTTTTCAGGTCTATTAGGCTGAAAAATGTGTCCTTTGCCACTTTCGAAACTAAGTCCTCAATGTTCGGTAAAGGGTACGCGTCGAGTTCTGTGTAACGATTAATTGTCTGAGAGTAATCAATTACAAGGCGTTTTCTATGAGTTTCGCTTTTTGTTATTAGTACTTGGGCCCTCCACGGTGATTTACTTTCTTCAATCACGCCCTCTGCTATAAGGTTTCTGATCTCCTCTTTAATAAATTCACTATCCTCTTTGCTGTGCCTTCGAGACTTGATAGCAATGGGTTTGCAGTTGGGAGGTACATTCGCAAAAAGCGATACAGCTGGTACTGATGCTTCAGCTACGTTACATACTTGAAATGGATGTTCTGATGCTTCAGTTACGTTAAATACTTGAAGTGGATGTTTTGGCCCACCGAAAGAGAACTCTAGTGATGAATGTTCTTCGAGGATGTCATGGCCGATAATTATATCAGCACAAAGATTTTTCACAATAAGAAGATTCACATTATCATATTTATGATTTCCGATTTTTAGGGTTTGTCAAGTTTGACCTTCTACTTGTGAAGTATGATTAAGAGAGGCCATAGAAATAGTCTGTTTGCAGGATTTTCGTTTTAACCCGCATAGTCTTGCAAAGCTGTCATTTATAAAACTGATGGAGCTGCCGGTGTCGAGAAGTGCTTCTGCTCTTACTCCTCGAATATAAGCAGGTACAGTAGCTTTACGTAATGAAGAAGGTGACGCAGCTGTGATACAAGCGGAAATATCTTCAGTACCTACTACCACAGAATTTGTAGGTTTAGAAGAGCTTCTGCAGACAGTGGCGAAGTGCCCCTTCTTGTTGCAGAGCTGACAAGTCTTTTCGAATGCAGGGCAATTTTTACGAGGATGTATTTGTCCCCAGATACTGATCTATTTGATGAAACCATAAAAAACGTGATGGGAGAGCAATTGAGTGGACTGTATTATTGCATAGATAGGCGGGAAGAAAAGAATAAAAGAAATTTCAACACATTGTTTCACTAAGTTTTAATTATTAGGAATTATAAGGAAAAATTGGTACAAAAAGCAATCACACAGTAGAATACGTTAATTAAAAGAAAAGAAAAAGGGAACTAGACAGGTCGAGGTATTGCCAGTATTAATTTAATTTTTTTGTTGTTGCCAACACTATTGCTTAGCTGAAAATTTTATATGAACACCAGAAGTGGAACTACCCCAATGTTTTAAAATCAAAATCACATTTTATTTTATGCTGCACGGTAAATAATATTGTTTATTTTATAACAATTCTGTATAGTACTTTCTTGGTTGAATTTACTGCGGTCAAGTGAAAAATTAATTCAAATAAAGATTTTTGCAACTTATCTTAGAAGTTTTAAAATTATTATTTTGATTTTAATCCACTTCGCAAGACGTTACACATGCTGTACTATTCTGTGTGTCGTATGAAAACATCATTTATTGTTCTTTTTAAATAAGATCTGAAATTTTCGACAATTCACATGAAATTATTTTATTATTTTCTTTTATATATTGTGTATGTTAGAAAAAGAAAACTAAGTAAATTCAAGTGAAACCTAATAACTATTTATTTAAGACTTATATTTAACAAATTTTTTAGAGTAGCGAATAATTGTGTAATAAGTACTGTATATTTTTCGCAAATAAGAGCTATTCATTAGAAATACGAAATGTACAAATACCAAATAATAAAAAAAGGTAAGTTTGTGTATCGTAAGAGTTATCAATTAGATATTAAATGAAGTTTCCCTCATTATCGTATTAATGTAAGCATCGCTTATAATTTTAGATTGCATGAACTAAAACTAGTATAAATCATATATACCTAATAAAAAATGAAATTCTTTATTAGGCAAGTAAATAACAAGTTGACAAGCTAACATATTATTAGAACGTTCGGGCAGTTTATTAAGTCTGATGAGAAATAGGATCGTTCGATTTAGAATCTTTATATTCCGCCACTTAAAAGAGTAGTTATTTTATTTCCGTATAGTTTAATCGTAATAGCTAAATTTTAAAGATAAAATTTTATTTTTAACTGATTTAAAAAAAGAAGGAAATTCTCAATTCGTCTGTATTTTTTGTGTGTTACCTTAAAACTTTGCTGAGTGTTTTTGAAATATCTCTAATAATGCGAATTTAATTGATTATTTTTTCGACTACCTACCAATACGAATCTCTTATTCAGAGCTTTTTAATTTATTTGAGTAATATATTTGTTTAAAGAAAGACAGGTTCCTTCAATTTTTTTAAAGCTGGGAAATACATTTACGCACTAGCCCCGCCTTCCGAAGGCGACGGAAGTGTGGAGTTCCTAGCGCGGGCAGCGCACGGGCTACCCACTAAAACCCAGCGATGCTCTCATTGTTATAATCGGGTGATACGGGATCGCTAACGGATGCAACCGTAACCCCTGACATGGTGTGACAAGGTGGCCCACTTTTTCGGGCCGTCTTCGCCTAAAAAGAACAAAAACAAAGGGCACCGTGAGCACTCCATGACAGGTGCCTTTTGCCTGCTGAAATTATAGATCGAATTTTGAAATGCGTTTTAATAAATCTGTTTTATTAATCAATATCGTTAAATAATTTCTTTGTGAAAGTCACACAATTCGAAGAATCAACAGTCGTGTTAAAATGGCAGCCTCGTCCTCTTAAGTATAGTGTTAGACTTTTGCACAAATAAATAGCCGATCTTAAAGTTTCATTAATAAAGCTTCAAATAAACTTTTTCTGTTACATTTTTGGTAAAAAAAATCAAGTTTTACAAAAATGTGCACAATTTATTAAAAATTTAATATCTTAAGATGCATACGATCCAATACTGCTGTAAAAAAAAGAGTTTGAAATGAAAATCTTGCGCGTGTTTTTTTATAATTACTGTAAAGAAGTTGATTGAAAAATCAGAAATTTTAATTCAATTATATCATAAAAATATATCATAATATTAATAATTACTAAAATTATAAAAAAAAAAAATAAAAAAAAAAACATTTATGTCAAATACTTGTTCGACAGCATTTCTTCAATCTTCTTACATATAAAATTCTCGTGTCACGATGTTAGTTACCATACTCCTCTGAAACAGCTGAACCGATTTTTATGAAATTTTGTGTGCATATAGGGTAGGTGTGAGAATCAGCCAAGATTTATTTTTCATACCCCTAGGTTATAAGGGGGGATTAAGGGGGTTGATAACATATATGGCGAAACAACGTTTGCGGAATCAGCTAGTTATTTATATCATCATCATCATCATCATTCCAGCCTATTGCAGTCCACTGCTGGACATAGGCCTCCACAAGTTCGCGCCAAAAATGCGTGAACTCATGTGTGTTGCCCATAGTCACCACGCTGGGCAGGCGGGTTGGTGACCGCAGGGCTGGCTTTTTCGCACCTAAGACGCTGCTGCCCGTCTTCGGCCTGTTGTTTCAAAGCCAGCGGTTAGATGGTTATCCCGCCATCGGTCGGCTTCTTAAGTTCCAAGGTGGTAGTGGAACTTTGTTATCCCTTAGTCGCCTCTTACGACACCCACGGGAAGAAAGGGGGTGGCTAGGGGGTTTTTTTCGTGCCGTAGCCACACAGCAGCAAAATATGAAATAGCACTGACACTAATATGGCGTTTTTAAGGATATGTTCGAAATTCGTGTAGCAGTGGTTCATGTCTGACTGTCAACTTACTTAACCTGATCTGATTATTGCAAGCTTATTCATAAAAATGAAACAGCAGGATTGCTTTTGTCAATATAGTGAAGGCTAATAATAATTAGTTACTTAAGTTTTGCTTCAACCACTCACCCAAAATACAACCCACTATCCAATACATGGACGCAAATACGAGGACGTTTAGTACTATATACATACCGTACTACATATGTGTGCGGGTTCAACGTAGTTCTACTACAATACATGTGCTCAGGAATGCACATTCCATTCTTGGCTTTAGTAGCGCACTAAAGATACGATCCAATATTTTTATGAATTCTATTTTAGAAATGCATACATGGTAGATACAGACATATAGCTTTAAACATAAAATAAGAAAAATATCGTTGACGTAGCTCTCTAGTATTGAAGAATTGAATTGAATATAATTTCAATCCGTGAAGGATATATTATATATTTCCGGTAAATAGATATTTGGCGATGACATAGTTCTTTTTTTGTAATTTATGTATATTATCTTTTATAGTGAACGTGAAAGTGAAGCTAAAGTTTTAAGACTTCTTTATTTATAACTGTTTTTTTTTAATGGATATATTGTAGAAATCAAATTTACTAGTTGAACTTTGAATTGTCATTGTCATAATTTTTAGACATCTGTCTATTAGCGCATATATATAATCTACAGCGCATGTCTGTATATAAAAATAGTCAGCTTATATGTCGTTTAAGCTAATTTTTACTGATTTTTTATTTTCTCTCAATGGAATATTGTTAGCTTAAAATTATTTATATTCATGTGTTTTTTTTGCCTTTTTATCCCGATGAAAACGAATTTTGGCTCTGTCACGTTTAGTACTCATGTTTGAAGTACGTTTTGCATGATGCCTCTTGCGTTCATTGTTACGAAAAGTATTGAAAAACGTTGAAAAGGTCTGTCTGTTCTTTTTGAAAATAAATTGCGCTTACGGTCGAAATATTCAACACAGGGAATTTGACAAAGAATTCGTATATTCAGTCAAAAGGAAAGCAGTTTTACTAAAAAAGTAATTCTTTAACGGTAAATAACAAACGAAAAGACAAATTCCTTTGTAAGACATTCAAGAAATATTAAGTAATTTTTACACACTCTCGTTTAATTTTTCAAGGAAAGATTACATAAAAAATATAAAAATAACAAATATAAATTTTCGTAAAAAGCTTCTAGGATTATTATTACACCATTTAACAATTATCGTTACATTTTAAATAATTTACACAAAATTTAAGAAATTATACATAAGTTACCTTGTTATACGAGTATATGATGTAGCGATGAATTAAAATTTCCATCGGACAAGCGCTCAAAGGCATTCATCAAAACTAAAAATTTATGATGATTGCGTGGGTTTTAGTTAAATTAAAGCGTGTGTATTAACAGACAATTATTTCAACGCTATGTCGTTACGTTTTAATTTGAAATAAATTTACTAAGTATGGCCAAGAGAACATTCAAGTGTACTTTTGTACGTTGACCTCATTCATACCTTTGTGAGCTTTAACCTAGTTTTGTTTGTTTATGCTT
The DNA here is from genome assembly GCF_905220565.1 of Melitaea cinxia. Taxonomy (NCBI): domain Eukaryota; kingdom Metazoa; phylum Arthropoda; class Insecta; order Lepidoptera; family Nymphalidae; genus Melitaea; species Melitaea cinxia. The sequence continues at coordinate 6,407,173 of NC_059406.1, forward strand.
GCTTTTTATGGATGATTCTTTCATTTAGTTAATGATACGCTTAAATTAGACCTAGTACGTATTAAACAAATAGATAAATAACGTTTAGTAGTAGAGACCAATTAAAGCTGTCGGTCCAGGTTGTCAACAAAAGCACTTGATTGTGATCGTTACTAATGGGAGGGAAATAATCTGCGCTGTAATACTGTGAAAGGAGGCGGCGGAGCGGAGCGGGAACGGGATCCGAACCGCTGTCGGCGGCGTAGGGCCTACCTGGCTAACCTGCCGCCGTAACGCCTGACCAGCCGGCGATAGATTGGGGAATCTATCGTTGGCATTACACGGTTCCGAGGAGGGAGGTTACTTTGGTGTTCGAGGGAGCTTCTCGGAGGTCGCTTATGCGACGGGCCTTGGTTTGGGCAAACGTCGGCAGGATCGCGAAAGTGGTCCGCCCCAGGCGAGAGGAGGGGGTTTGGTCCGTGCGAATCGGACATAGCCCGTGGCTCACCCTGGCCATGGGTATCCGTTAGGGATTTCCCCTGCGTCAAAAAAATGGTAGAATCGGGAAACAAGTATTTTATGGTCGTCATGGACTACTTCACCAAATGGCCCGAAGTGTTCGCCATACCAAACCAAGAAGCTACAACAGTCGCTTCTAAGTTAGTCGAAGAAGTGATATGTCGCTTTGGCGTGCCTCTAGAAATCCATTCCGATCAGGGCAGGAACTTCGAATCGCAAGTATTCCAGGAAGTATGCAGAATTTTGGGCATGCATAAGACGAGGACCACCGCGTACCATCCACAGTCTGATGGAATGGTTGAGAGATTTAACCAGACCCTTGAGAGGCATTTGGCGAAATTGGTAGACGACAAACAAAAAGATTGGGACAAGTATATACCGCTCTTCCTTCTGTCGTACCGAACCGCCGAGCATGAGAGCATAAAAGCTACCCCGGCATATGTCAATTACGGTAGAGAATTACGAATACCAGTAGACCTATTGACTGGAGGGTCACCGGAGGAATCAAATACCGTACAAGACTATGTCAGCGATTTAAAGGAAAAAATGCGCTATATACACGCCTTGGTTCGGGAAAATGGTTTACAGTCAAGTGAGAACATGAAAACCCGATACGACCGGAAATCGAACACGAGCGGCTTCAAGGAAGGGTCACTGGTGTGGCTGCATAACCCAACCCGCCGGAAAGGGAAATCTCCAAAGTTGCAGACCAAGTGGGACGGTCCATACAAAGTGGTTACCCGACTGAATGATGTGACTTACAGGATTCAAAAGCAACCAAGAGGGGCATTCAAAGTGGTACACCTAGACCGTTTGGCGCGTTACCATGGCAGTAACAACGATGCTCGGGACGAGCATCTCTAAGAGGGGAGTAGTGTTACGAACACTCGAAGAAACTAGCGCCATCTAGCGGCAACCATTGAAACCACACAAAGACAGAGACCGCATGAAACTCTCTACTCAATACTAGATGGCGTTAGAGGAACTACTGTGGAACTTTGTAGAAGTATAGTCTTGAAAACCGGGCACATGCGCGAACTTTCCAGAATGGTCTGGGCCTCGTGTCGGCCGATATAAATAGCCGCAGGGAGGCGAGCGAGGCAGTTCAGTTTGAGCGATCTTCGAGGCGACTTCAAGAGTGAAAACTAGTGATCAAGAGTGGTACTAGCGAAACCTACGACATTGGCTACGACATAGGACATTGTTAGTGCTTAGTGTTTGAACCTAGTGCTTTGTGTTGGACCTAGTGTTAGTGAATAAAGTCTTGAAAAGAGTCAGCAGGTTTTTCTCTCCAAATCCTTCGAACCCTAACACGTAACAGTAGGAAAATAATCTGCTTATCGGTAGTAGAGTAGCCTGATGAATTAAACTCAAAACTACTTCTTTTAAATAGAAGATATCTTTACAGACTAATTACTGGCTGATAAAATAAACTACATCAGCCTTTCAGTTCAGTTCATATTATTTTGAAATTATATATTAATGTAACATCTGCATAAATAATAAACGGTAAGAACATTCTCTTCGTACTCCGTAATCCGTATATAGATAACACAAACACAAAAAAATATTAACAGATTTTTGAATTTGTAGTTCACAATTCACAATTTTTTTCTTGAACTATGGTTCATTTGACTAAGATTTAAAATTCAAACTAGTTGGTAACTATTATTATTATGATAACTATTCGAAACTTCGCTTAATTTAATTATTCTCTTCGAGGCAAATATTACCAGTATTTCTAGGCGTTAACTAACGAGCTACAAACAATATATGTATATAAGCCAACAATAGAATCGAGTCACTATGTAGCAGCAGATGTAATATGTAAGGTAGGGTTTAATGGTTTGGGATAATATGCCCTTTGACAAGGTTCTTGGTGAAACTTTGATATAGATGATAAAATAATAACAAGTTTTAATGGAGCGTAATTTATTACGATCGGTATATCGAGCGGTAACTAAACGTAGTCCTAATTTTATGTGACTAATATTATGAACGCAATATTTAGTTTGTCATATAAAGTTGACACATTTCCGCGAAATTACAAAGTAGTAGTAACCACTAATCAATACATCTCAATAAATATTTATTTAAGACTGGTCGAAGTTATAAAATACAAATGATCAAAATGTAAAAATAACTAAAATTAAACTCAAATTTCTAAAACTATTGATAAATTGAAAGTAAAGTTCAAAATATAATTGGTTCGCGTAGTTTTAAAATCGTCAATTCTTTTTTTCTACACTTTTGATTTATTACCAATTATACCGATGAAATACAAATTCTAGCGAGAAATGTCAATAAAACCACTTATAAATATTTTTTTATAATTTTTATTCAAATGTACAGACAATAAATATTTGTTTTTTAATTATATGTGCACGAATACAGTAATTGACATTTTGTGTATATTTGTATACGGGGTGTTTGGTGGGGTGTTGGACAAACGGTCAGGGAGGTAAGGGGGGTCATTGCCAATATATCTGGCCACTTAACTTAAGTCATTGCCCTTTAATTTTTTTTTCATGCAACATTTAATTGTTTTTTACAAAATCTCCAGAATTCATCATTCAAACTCATAAAACACAAAAAAAAAATGTTTTACGCCCTTACTCCCCTGACCGTTTGTCCAACACCCCACCAAACACTCTGTATATTTTAAATATTTATACTTTCTTATGTATAAATAATTTATATCAATTTTATTCCCACTCTTATACAAACCTACAGCAATTTGATTTTTGAACATAATATTTTGATAGCCATCTCTTTAAAAAGTTTGGCTTTTAATTATAATTGCTAACACTTAACGTGTTTTAAGTTTTGATGGCGGTTATTAGAGAAAAATATGTTCGTAATGGATTGACTGATACATAATACACTATTTATGGACGTAGAATACTAACTGATATTTTGATTAAATTAATACACTAAAAGACAGAGGTCTTAAAATAATATATAATCCATTAATCTAAAACGAATTAAAAAAATTGATAAGCTGCAATGATTCATGTAACGTTAGAAATTTGTTTTGGTTCTTATCTTTTCATTTTAATTATCAACAAAATTTTGTAACTCCAGAAAGTGATTCAGTTACACTACATTGCATGTGGCATCCCCCAGAGTTCTAATTTGGAGCCATTGCTATTCCCTTTGTATATTAATGACAAAACACAAAGCAACGATGACCTCAAAATCTAACGAACGGTTAATTCCTGTGACGACGTTATATAGGTATGCGCATTTGCTTCAAGGTGATTTTGAAACCGATTATAGATCGGTATGGAAACAAACGTATGTATTAAGTCAACAAAATATCTTCAAATATATGAACAAATTCATTTTTCAATCTTTGAACTAAAAATAAGACATTTTAATGAGATCTGATACTTTGAAGGTATTTTGGATCATAAGCTTCTTTCTTGACTTATATTACATATTATAATATGACATGATAACCATTTAACCTGCGTTAAATGCTAGTTTCTATGATCTTAAAGTCGACCATTTTTAATGATATATAGTCAGATATGTAGAGGAAAGTAGTTTTTTAAAGTAAGCAAATTAAGCCTAGTCTTGGAATAGAATAAAACAAAGTCATCTTTAAATTTCTCTGTGTGTTTCACTGATTGATTCATATACGACGTATTTATCAAAATAAATAACTTCCTTTTTACCTAGTGAGGGGGCAAACGAGTAGACGATACAATCAAATGTTAAATTACAGACATAGGCAACTTATTAGGAGCTGTGGGTGCGTTATCGGTGTTTCAGAAAAAGATGTCTAAACACTTGATGCTTAAAATACTTTTATAGAAAATGTTTGAATTTCATGCGTGACATCATGCGTGATTGTCGATAAATTCCTAGAAAAATAATTGATGCTCTGATGCGGCTTATTTTTATATAGTTTCAAACTGGTGCGAGTCGCTTGTGGATATTTGTCAAATTTACTGGTTGTACTAGGAATACCAGCATTTAGGAAATCCTCATTATATCATTAGTTTTAAAGACACGTCGCAGTGCTTAAGGTTATAATTGTGTACTTTATAGTTATTGAACCAAGTAGTTGAAGTTAATTTTAATAGCATGTAAAATTTAATATTTAGGTACTTGTATGTAAGTACATTATTTTTATATTAACATAATTATTTCAATTACCGAAAGACAAATAAAATAAATCTTTTATTTTAGGCAGGTGCTAAATATATGTGAAGCCAAATGACACGTGGACACATAAAAATAAACAGACGGCTGCCTAAATTCTTCCTTTAGCCATGCCAACTTTATGGATTCCATTATTTTGAACATAAAAGTTCGGCTAGTGCGAAAACTAGTTAGGCCGTTTCCATTGATATCTTGAATATGAATTAAATTATATTTTAAAGTAAAAAAATTTAAGTTCTTATCGATTTATTTCATGTATTTCATATTTTTTTTTAATTCTCTGTCTCGCGATAGTTAGAATATTCTCAACATAATTCACGTAGGTACAACGAATACCGTAGTACTCGTATAGTGTCGTGTAACATACCTACAATTTCGGTTACTTATAAAGTAATCCTAATAACAATTTTATTTAAAACCTAAGAGGTTATTTGCTTCTATATATGTATCATCATATTAAAGCATACAGGAAGTAATTTAATTTAATTTGCAAATGTAGGAAAGGAGATATTATGATGTAATGTTATTATGCTAGCTCTTGAGTAGCCTATACTGTAATTGCACTCGGATTGTAATTAATACTTTTCCAGCGGTTTGCTGGCATTGATTTTTTTTTCAAATAAAAAGTATCCTATATATTATAGTCTATATATTACTTCTAATACCCCCAAGAATATGTGTACAAAGTTTCATGATGATCGGTTAAGTGGTTTTCGCGTGAAAGCGTAACAAACAAACTTACATTCACATTTATAATATTAGTAGGGATAAGAAAATAAATTAATTTGTTACCTTTAAATAGCTTTCTACATTTACAAAAAAAAAAAAAATAGTCCAAGTATGAAGACAGAAAGATTTCACGCTATTTCTGCTCCAAGGTCGTGACTAAAAGATGTCTTTCCGGTTTCAGTACCTCTTTATCAATTTTATTAAAGGTCATAATAAGTAATTAAAAATAAAAATATGTAGCTTAACATTAGGTAAATAATTAACAGTTTGTTTACCGCTTATTTAACAAGGGAATTCTATTAACTCTTACTAGAATTCCTTAATTTAAATTTCATTAAATAACGCCGATCCTTAATAATACGAAAAAAAAAAAACTTTATTGATACATTTCATTTATATAGGATATATCCGTTATAGTGGTAAAACTTCGCTCAAAGCAACTCTCCTATCAGCGTTCACAATGGGATGTCTGTAACAATAATATGTTTTATCTGCTTCAATTTAATGGCAGCAGTCGCTTTTCCACATCACTGCGGAGTTATTATCCGCGCCGAGCCGAAAATTGCGGAATCGGTCGTTGTTGAATGTTAAATGGGTTATAATTGTTTACAGTCTTTTCATTTATAAAATAACATGTAAATATATTTATAATACTTTTATGTACACACGAGTCATTTAGAGAGCAGATACTGCAATAGCTATGTATATGTATATAAAATATATATGTATATGACAGCTCAGCGAGCCACCCTGGTGGTTCACCATAGTGATCGACGGCCTTACAAACCCTTTGGGACAGGCTGGAGGAACAGTTAACACGTACCAGAATAAAATATCCAAAGAGAAATAAATTACTTTTTTCTTATTATAATTGTGACACAATCGTTTTTTTTTTAATTGAGTAAAAAAAGTAGTTAATTGATTCACGTCATGGAAAAACTCCCATCAACCAATAAAACGCAACCGAAATCACAGGTCGACGACGTATATTTCACTCAATTTTGCGTGAATGACAATTTTTTTTTTTAATCTACATTCTTTTCAAATTTAGTGATATTTATCTATTCGTAAATACAGTTAAAATACTATATTTTTTTAAATATATCAATTCTATTAATAAAAAAAAATTGTAAATTAAGCTTTAGAATAGTAAACTAACGCATGGTTTTTATTTATCTATGCCTATTTTATATATTCTTTAACTGCTTGTTAATTAAATTTTATAACAAGATCCTCTTGCATTACTTTTACTAGTGATGTGCTGATGATGCTTAAAATACAATTCTTCCAAGGTTGTCTACACCACGTTGGTCTAAATTTTAAGAATTTGTGACTTCGCATTTATAATAGTTTATTTCATCCAGAAGACCGAGTAGATATAGTCAGCCAGCGTAATATTCCTACATGGATATCATTTATTTTACATATATTTAAATTTTGAAATATAACAACATCCATTTGTAGTACAATTTTATAATTTAACGTACAATAAAGTAACAAAATAAATTAACGTGAATACGCGTGCGAACAAATTGCCTCACTTAAGGATACAGTCTAATCCATTTACGTGATCGCAGCCTCCTGAGCGAGTCTCAAAATAATCGAAGCGAGCATATCAATTTTTACTAAGGCACGAAAAAAACGTAGTACTAAGATATTTTAACAGAAAATACAAACAAACAGTTTTGTACGAAAGAAACGTTCGTAGCGCACCCTCCTTTAAGTTTAGGTTCTAATACTTTCTTTGTTTTGGATGAAATGATTACAATGTTTAAACAAGACAATACATTTGTACAGAATTTAAGCTCTAAATGAAATGAAATTAAATAGAAGATTACTTTTAACTGTCTAAGGAATATTCGAGCATTCTTTAGATCATGCGCTTTATTTCGCTGCTTAATTAAAATACTTTTACAGAAGAGAAATTTATATGAAATTTCACAGTATCTACCGCCATTTATTGCTAATAACACAGTAAAATTGTTTCCGTTAACGCAATGCCAAACATTAGTACAATAATTCAATTCATAATCTCAGTACAATTATTTCGAAAATGAAATAATATTTGTTAAATGAATAACATTACATTCAAAGTAAAAATTCCTGTTTAAATAATTTTAGTAAGTTATTCTGGTATTCGAAATGCACCTAGTTTCATGTGAAATAGATATTCAAATATGGGTGAACTCATTTCCCTTTTTTCATTGAAACACTAGCTTTCAATACATCGAGTATTTGATTCACTTTAATGAGAATTCAATGTTCATAGCGAGAGTGAACTCTGTTGCAATTAATGACTATTTATTTTTTAATATAGCGATGTAATAATAATTACGTTGATGTAATAAGTGTAATGCTTGACGATTGTTACTAACAAGTGTTTTTTATTATGATGAAATGTAAATGGGTTACTGTTTCGAAGATTTTTATAATCTGTCAGAAAAGGTTAGTTTTGTTAGATTTTTGCAGAAATCAAAAATACACTTTTCGTTATTCAGTAGCTAATATAACATTTATTTCGTTATTGATAACAAAAAATTCCTGACGGTGTGTTGTATCATACATACAACGACAATGAAAGTGTAAAGCAAAACTGTACAAAATCATGGGGAGTAGTTTTGCTTAAAATACAATGATACAATGCGATCGACGGTGCGATATTTTTCTAAGAACTCACTATATATTTTAGTGTTTACAATAACAGACATTACAAATTGGAATGTAACAAACAATTGTTATCAAGTATTCACTAATCGCCCAACGGTTATGACGCAATTCATATCAATTGTTATGATATAGAATAGTATATACAAGTATACAATACTTAATATTCTTATTTATAAATACATTTGTTTTATATTATAAATAAATCAATAATTAGCTCTGATTTGACTCATCGATAAAATTGTATGAAAAGGGTAGATAATCATTTTAAGCACTCATTATTATTCGAGTTGTTAACAACGTTACGCTGTTCAAAAATATAAAGAAATTGTGATAATCGCCTTGGCTATTTAATTTACAAATCCGCTACTGCTTTACACAATGTTCACTCTGTTCATCATATTAAATTATAATCGAAGCGTTATCACCATCTACTACACAAAATCAACATCCTTGTTGTACCATATGGCAAAGTGCCGCAGTAGGACGGCCCACAATAATAGGTAGACTTTAAAGCTAAGTTTCTTTTTCATAAAAGGAGAGCAAGTGAGAACAAATTTCATATCTGCAACATTTGGGAAGTTCCAAGTATACTTATCACCAAGAGATTAATGTTTTCAAGCTTATATAAAAAATAAGTTTAATGCATCATATCAATATAAATTGCTATCCGACGATGTGATACTCCTAGAGAGCACTTTTTGTAGTTATAGCGGCAAGCCAGTTAAGGATCTAACGGCTTTAGAGGGACAAAAGAAAAGTTCATTTGGCGCGAAATCGAGATAAATTGGATTACATCCAACCGTCGCCACATTGTTCAACTATATAGAGTATTTATGCATATCACAGTTGTAGACATTGTATGTAAAGCCTGTACTAGAAGACGTGCCATGCCCGCATTTCGAATACATACATACACACACACTTGTACACAAAATAATAAACTTATATATAAGTCAAGGATAGTTAATTGAAGTCATATATGCAAGATACGTTGTTTCGTTGTTGTGTGATATAAGCTATTTGTAGGTACTTAAATCCAACATAAAGCAGATATATAAATAGTAAGGGTATTGATAGTAAAGCGGAAATGTTTGCGATACGGAATTTCAAAAGATTTTTTTAAACACCTGAGCCACATCTGAAACTCGAATTTTAACTGCACTTACTTTTATTCCGAGAAAAAGTTTTATCGTTTTAAAGATTTAAATGTCATTTGTAAGGATTTGACTGCAATTTTTTCGTAAATTGTGTTACCGGAAAAAAAATGATGAATTGAATCGTTTATTCATTTTTATTGCAACATATTAATTACACACGGAATGTATGTGGGATACGGATTGAAAGCATGTCGAGCAATCAGCGTTTATCGCTTCACTGCCTTCGATTCCCCCTGGTATTGGACATTTTTGTAACGATATTGAAACAATGTGGTACTGATATCAAACGAGATTTATTATAAATAAAATTTGATTCGAAACCAGATATTCGAATCGATTTGTTTCGGAATGATTCAAACGAAATTTAAATCAAACAGTCGTCTTATTCAGAAAATTTAACAGGCCTAAATTATTCATTACAAAAAAATATATAGAAATTTCGTATATAGAATTATAGATTTTTTTTGTAGTTCGAGTTGAATATATGCCAAGATTTTGTAAGATTTGTAACATGAATTGAACACATAAAATGCGTATGTGCTTGCGTGATATATAATAAAAGCTGATTACATTGATCTTAACATATCACTGAACTAGTTTTTAGATTAAGCGAGCAAGACACTCTAATAGACTGTAAGATACCTATAACTATATATGTAGGTTCAAATTACACTAGCCCACCAGAATTTTAAAATATTACACTGTGACTTTTCTAATCGTGTGAGTCTTTTTAAATTAATTTTATAAAATATAATAACGCTAATATTTCGCTTAAATTTCCAATATTCATTATAATACACATACTTCGTAATCACACATATAAATAATGTCTTACTTTACATTTCGCCTTAAAATGTTATTTATTTAATCAACGAATATATTACTCTATGCCAAGGGTAACAATTACCACTCATTGTAATTAATAGTAAGCCGCTTTAATGCGATAATTACATAATCGTTTTAAGGAACGTACTATACAATAGGTGACGACTAATTATGATGTAGATTATTTTCCTGTAGCTTTACAATTGAGTGACTGTTAGCGCTAAACGAAACATTTTAATATATTTATCCACTGTCATTTTTATTTAACTATTTCTTGTATGATTAAATTATTTCGTTATAAATCTATACAAATAAATAAAGTTGGAGTGTCTGTTTGTAATATTAAAATTACCACTTTTTACTAAATGCATATGTATGTATACACGGTACATATACCAAAATAACATTTTTTACAATTTCTGTCTGTCTGTTTCTTTGTTTGTTTCGGCTAATCTCTAAAACGGTTAGACCGGTTTTGATGGGACTTTCACGGGCAGATAGCTGATATAGTAAGAAATACTACTTTTATTTTGGTTTATTTATTTTATAACTCTGCGAACTGAACAGTGACTATTTTGTTAAATTCCACGCGGACGAAGTCGCGGATAATGCTAGTATATGGTATAGGTTTTGAAAGTTTATTAATATTAGGTAATATTTGAGCAAGACTTACATTAACTATATTTTGGGAAAATTTATAGGTAAAGTGGTTTTTAATACCTCTATATAGTTCTAAAAGTTATAATTCATAATAATATACTTTATTGTACATTTAAATAAAGAACGAAAATTACCATTACAAGCAATTACAGTCACAAATTGTACAACCAAGCAATCTTATTGCTAAAAAGTAATCTCTTCCAGACAACCTGATAATGAGAGAGATATTGCTTTTCATATGGGCAGATGATATACAAATATAAAAAATAATAATTATGTAACAATTCGGGGTGTGGGCAGGGTGCGAGTGGGCTTAAGTGTGCGGCGTTAAGTCGGCTCGCCTCTGTCAAGTCTGCCATACGCGTCCACGTCGCCCTCAGCTCGCCGACGAACGGGCTTGGGGGCGAACCCATTCCTTAGGACGTCATGTCTTCTGGGATGGGTCGCACACCCTGGTAATACAGTGGTCGTAACGGGCGCCGCAAACTACCACCTTCCCCGGACTGCTGTAGCTAAGTATGACAGGCCATCCGCCGGGTATAGTAGGTGACCCGGCGGATCACAATTGCAAATGCCTACCTGCGTGTGTCCTGCGCAGTTGATCGCCGTACGCAGGGATGAAGGAGTCCTGGGGGGCTGAGTCGAACGGGGTCTGGGTTTTGTTACCACGGGAGACAACACGCCCTCTTTGGTCCGGATTTCAGGCTAAACGGTAGCCCCGTAGCTAGCCACTGCGGGGAAACGGACATGCGTAACTGCACGGATGAGCCGGGTGCTTTACGCTGGCGAGATGGGGAAGGGTCCTCTGGGAGGATACGGGGACCGGCCATGCTGACGGGGCAAGGGTGTTCGGAACAACTGGGGGCCGTGGGATCGCGGTCACCAGCCGGGCATCTGCAGCTTCCGATGTCGCGCTTGGAACCCAACCTTTCACATCTATACCCACTGCGTAGCCCCGGTGTCGAAACGGCATCCCCAACGTTGCGGGCTCCATGGAGGGTAGGGAGCGCAGTGGATGAATTTACACCTTACACACTATGTATAAAAACAGATCCAAACCCACACAGGGACCTGAAGTGAAACCGGATGGTACCTCACTGGTGGCGAGAACCGCGAACGCGGGTCCGTCTACCAAACACCCACTACAACTTCAACAGACACAACAGGGGAGCGGTACCACGAAGTTGGGACCGCCCTCCTCCACAAGCGGAGGCAAGGCAGCGAAGTCGACCTTGACCTCAGCAAACACACACAAACACGGGGGTGGTGCTGCCAAGGTGGCGCCACCACACACAAAACGCAAGTCCGTGGGTGGCCGAGGGGAAACTGGGAAACCGGAGGAACCTAGGCCGTCCACGTCGACGGCGTCCTCAACAGAGGGTGCCATCCTTGTTGCCGACAGGGCACCGGGGCAACCCGGAACCCGGACGGCGGAAGAGGTGGCTGCCCTCCAACGCTTTGACGAGGCGTGGACTCTTGTCGACCGACGACAGGCCAAGGGGAAACCCAGCAAGTCGGCGGGACGCGTGGGTGGTACAGGGTCCTCCCAACCAGGGAGCGAACCTAAGCCTAAGCGCAAGAGCAAGAGGCAGCGCCAACGTCAAAGAAGGGCCCAAGCCAAAGAACCCAAACCCATGGGGTCCGTCAAGTTTGCGAAGGGGGCGGCAGGTGGCCAGGGCAACCAGGCAACCGGTCGCGCCCAACGCGGCGAGGCGCTGGCGAAGGTCAAAGCGGGGGATGGAAGTACGTCCCAGGCACCGGCCAAAAGGGCTCGCCTCGACGACTCTCAGTCGCCGAGGGGGGACCCCAAAAAGCCGAAGCTAGCGGACGGAACCCATGTTCCCTATGCTGCGGCTGTGCAGTCGGACCTACTGGTTGCGGTAACAACTGCGACCGGTGAGCCCTTGACTGCACAAGCCGCACAAGAGATACAGGTCCTTCTACAGGAGCGCCTTCTCAAGGACTCCATAGAAGCGACCGATGACGAGCCGGTGTACCCTGTCTTTCAGGGTAAACCGACCTACGCAAACGGGGCTCTGAAACTGTGGTGTGGTGACCAGGATACCGTGGGATACCTCACGCGCATAGTCTCGGAGCTCACCTTGCCCACGGGTGCTAGACTGACGGTCAAGCGACAGCGCGACCTCGTCAAGTTGGTCCGCTGCGGCGTTCTGCTTCCGGGTAAACAACCGGACATCTGGAAGGTGGGACGCGCGCTGCGGTTCCAGAACAAGTGGGCAAGGGTAGACAGCTGGGTCCTCCACAAGGTCGATAGACAGGACGGTAACACGTTCCTGATCTTTAGCGCTCCTGAGGATGTGGTGCAGACCCTGGTTGAACGCGAGCGCCGACTCTGCTATTTGCTGGGGTCGGTGTACGTAAAATTCCAGGGTCCAAAGGGCAAATTCGCCGAGCACCTGCCAACGGGGCGTGAAGACCAAGTGGAGGGCACAGATGACAGCGTAGGGCAGGCGAAGGAAGAAGGGTCAGGAGCAATCCCGGCCATTCCTGAGCCGCCCCCTACGAGGCAGTCGAGCCCCAAACTCCAGACCGAAGAATCGGTGGTCGTGGTAGAGCCGCTTCGGGAGTCGGAGGAAGGGGCTTGTCTAACTGGCCTGGACAACCTGGCCATAGGGGGGACAGGGACGGAGGAGGCGGGGGAGAGGCTATCTGAAGATGGCTCACCCGACTCACTCGTCCTGTAAGGTCCTCCAAGCTAACCTCCACCATAGCATGACAGCGACGGCTCAGATGCGGAAATGGTTGGAGGTTAACACAACAGCCATTGCGCTGATCCAAGAGCCGTGGGTCAGAAATGGCATGGTATGCGGACTCCGGAATGCTGGAGGTAAGCTCATTGCACATACGGGCCCGGAAAACACCAGGGCCTGTATTTACATCACTAAGGATATACAGGCGCAAATTTTGACGAGCTTTTGTTCTAGAGATCTCTGCGCCATTAAGCTGCACAGAACGCAAGACCACAGCCTGCCGGAGATGGTGATCGCGTCGGCCTACATGCCAGAGGCTGACGCGCCACCGCCGCACGACATGGCACGGCTGACAACATACTGCGAAGAGTCCGGACTGCAACTGATTGTAGGCACTGACTCCAATGCATATCACATCCTCTGGGGAATGAAAACAACAAACGAAAGAGGTAAGCTCTTAGTTGAATATCTGATGACGACTAATCTACAGATCGTGAACGTGGGCTCCGAACCCACATTCGTGAACAGACGTAGTAGGACAATCATCGACCTAACACTAGCCACAGAAGCGGCCTCTGGAACCATCTCCAACTGGCACGTATCCGATGAGGCATCGTGCTCAGATCACAGATGGATACGCTTCGACGTGCAGGTAAACACAGTCCCAGCAGTCCCTAGGCGTAACCCACGCAAAACCAACCGCGTGCATTACGTCGAGAGACTGGAGCAGCTGCTCAGCGAGCAGACATGCCCAGACAGACTCGAGGGAACAGGACAGATAGAAAAACAGGTAGATATGTTAACTAACAGTATTATAGACTCCTACCAAACTGCATGTCCCTTATCAATCCCACCGGAGAACAAAGTGAACTGGTGGGGGCCTGAACTGGAAAGACTCAGGAAAAAGGTAAGGCGACTCCTAAACAGAGCAATGAATACATGCGCCGATCTGGACTGGGACAAGTACAAGAAGGCCAAGTCCAGATACAAGAAACGTTTAAGGTATAGAAGTACCGACTCGTGGCGCAAATTCTGCAGCAGCGTGGAAACCTGCAAACAGGCCAACAGAGTAAGGAAGGTTCTCGTTAACCAATCTAGGCAGTTGAGGGGCTCCCTGAGAAAGCCAGACAACACCTTCACGAGCACGCTGGAAGAAGCTGAGACCATTCTGGTGCAAACGCATTTTCCAGGCTGCCGCATTATGCGGTCGGTCGATTGGCTCGAAGAGGATGTGACCCCAACAGAGGAGCAATGGGAGTATGCACTCAAGGTAGTAAGTCCACCAAAAGTTAGATGGGCTATCAACAGCTTTGACTCCTTCAAATCCCCAGGGTTGGACGGGGTCTTCCCAGCACTTCTGCAGTGGGGAGGCAACCAACTGACCCATAGGCTTACCGCTGTCTTGGTAGCGTGCTTAGCTCACAGGTACGTGCCAAAGCAGTGGAGGGAGGTAAAGGTAATCTTCATCCCCAAACCGGGAAAAAGTGACTACTCCGAACCCAAATCCCACAGACCTATCAGCCTAACATCGTTTCTGCTGAAGACTCTCGAAAGGCTGTGTGAACGGGATCTGAGAGAAAACGCCCTGGCTACGGTACGCCTACACTCACACCAACATGCGTACAGCCAAGGTAAATCAACAGAGTCAGCTCTATATGCAGTGGTCAGCAAAATAGAAGAGGCCATTGAAAACAAGGCAATGTGTCTCGGCACCTTCATCGACATAGAAGGTGCGTTTGACATGACCAACTTCACCAGCATCTCGTCGGCCCTGGTTAAGCACGGTGTACACCCGGTAATGGTTGAATGGATAGGTAACATGCTCAGTAAAAGAGTCATCAGACTTACATCATCTGGGACACAACATGCACTGGTGGTTAAAGGATGTCCACAGGGAGGGGTGCTCTCCCCACTACTGTGGAACGTGGTGGTGAATGACCTTATAACCAGACTGAACCAGCACAACTACTTCACGATCGGGTATGCTGACGATATTGCCATTCTAATTAGCGGCAGAGTCAGCAGTACCGTGTGTAATGTTACACAACAGGCGCTACGGATTGTGGAGAGATGGTGCATAGACAACGAACTTACCGTCAATCCCAAAAAGACGGAACAGGTAATGTTCACTAACAAACGACTACTGGGGAACTACAATCCCCCTAGACTGTTCGGAACGGAGCTGCAGTTCAGCTCGGAGGTGAAGTATCTAGGAATCATTCTAGATAGCAAACTGAACTGGAGCAGCCATCTCAACAGCAAGATTGACAAGGCCACAATAGCCTTCTGGCAGTGCCGCAGAATGATAGGTAAAAGATGGGGTTTATCCCCGAAAATCACTCTGTGGCTGTACCAGTCCGTCATCAGGCCAATTATCAGCTATGGCGCAGTGGTTTGGTGGCCGAGAACCAAACTAATCACCGGCGAAGCAAAGCTACAACGACTTCAAAGGTTAGCTTGCATGGCGACTATGGGCTGCATGAGGACCACCCCGACTGCGGCCCTGGAAGTCCTACTGAACTTGCCGCCGCTGCATCTGTTTATCCAACAGGAGGCGGGAGCGGCCGCGGTAAGACTCAGGAAGCTAAACCTATGGAGAAACGTAAAAGTAACACATACAGGTATACTTGGAGAACTGGCGAACAGGGAACCGCTCATCGAAGCGGTCACCGACAGAATACCCAAACAGTACGTATTCGACAAAAAATATAGAATACAATTACATGAAGACCCAGGGGAAGGCATCAACCCCAAGGAGCTGAGAATTTTCACAGACGGGTCGAAAACATCAACAGGTACAGGTTCTGGGGTTTACTCAGAAGACCTGAATATCAACATGTCATCGCCATTGGGAATCCACAACACCGTCTTTCAGGCGGAATGTATGGGAATCATAATGGCTGCAACAGCGATCACGGCTAGAGAGGTACAGGGTTTTCCAATCCGTATTCTTTCCGATAGCAGATCGGTCCTGCAAGCCCTACAGAGCGACACCATGACATCGGGGCTAATATACGAGTGCCATCGAGCTCTGACGAGGGTAAGTGAAACAAACACCATTATCCTCCAATGGATAAAGGGCCACAGTGGATCGCGAGGCAACGACGCGGCTGACCGACTGGCGAGGAATGGATCGGAGATGAGGGTCTACGGACCCGAACCCATTCTACCTCTGCCTTTCGGATGGCTGCGCAGCCAGCTGCGACACAACACCAAGGTAATGCACCAAGAATATTGGACAAACCTAACCACCTGCAGGCAGACCAAGGAAGCTCTTCCGACGATCAACCCAGGATTGTCCCGCAAACTTCGCGGCTATGGGAGAGCCCAGCTCCGACTACTGGTCGGGGCTGTTACCGGACATGCCTTGCTCAACAAACACTTACACAACTTAGGTGTTACAGACAGCCCCCTATGCAGAGCGTGCATGGAGGCAGAAGAAACGGCCACACACATCCTGCTGGAATGCGGTAGTGTGGCGAACTACAGGGCGATACACCTCGGGACACCGAGGTCGCTCCGGGAAGTCGTCGGCAACGCAAGGAGTCTGCTAGGCTTCCTCAAGGAGCTAGGCTGGCATGAATGAAGCCCCCAGCCTACCACGCAAAATAGGCGCACTAAGTCGTCGAGTTGCGGAGAATAGCCCGTTGAAAATCAATCAATCAATCAATCATAATTATGTAACAATTATACATACACATACGTACACACATAAATATATAAATACAATAATCGTATATAATATAACTTATGGCAAATTTTATGATCCTTTATTAATTTAATGTTTAAAATAATTTATGGACTAAAGTTATATGCTTTTAAATACTTTTTAAGTATATAAAGTATACAAAAGTAATAAAGGGAAACCAATGATTTCTTTTGGTTTATCGACAAACATTTAAAATTCTTTTTATACTGTAATTTTTTTAATTTTTAAATACAATTTTTTTAAATTACTAAAATTAATTTTGGTCACCAGTTTGTGTGCTATATACTATTTTCGTGTTATTTTATCTTCAATTACTCGTAAACGAAGAAAGACTATTAGTCACCGGACAAAAACTCTGACACTCGGCCTTCTCCGTCAGCCTGGACCCGTGTCACAACTTTAACTGTCGGAACGTATTTCGAAATGTCCTGATAGGATAATAGGTCGAAGGCTATTAAAGGTTTGTCTAGTAAAAGTTTAGGTTTTAGGGAAAATCTGATTTACCGCAGTAATTACTTTCTGAAATGAAATAAATTTGACGGACAATTACATTTATGTTCTAATAATAAAATTATAATCTAATGTTCAAGTTGCATAAACGTATCGTCAAATCTAGAAACGTTGTTTTTCACAACATAATTATGAATTCAAAATATCTTAATAGATTTATTTTTAGCGTTATTGCACTATTTTTTTAAACTAAATCAATATTGTGTTTTTAAAGATATTGTTATGAAGAAAACGACGTTTATTGTATTATTTACGAGTCACTTTTACATTGAAAGATAATCTTATCAAATACCCATTTATCTTTGCTTATCGTTTATTTACAAAAAGACGTCCACGATTCTATATTAAGCATTTTAATGTTAGTACCTGGGTGACCGAGCTTAGCTCGGTATTTTTAGTAAATCGTGTTTCTTGGAAATCATTATTTATAAAATATAAATAATATTTTTCAATTTTACATATTACATTACTTTATAAAAAATAACGAGTGCAATTAGAAAAAAAAGAAAGAAATAATAATCGACCGAGGATTTGAACCATAGTCTTTTCGATCGCGGCCGGTCAATTTCTCACCTGAGCTATTAGAGCTTTACTGACAATTGCGTAATTTACCTTCGTATTCTAACGATATTTTTTTTCTGTCTAAAAACTGGGATAAAGCGACATTTCCTAAAAATAAATCCTAGCTAGATTTATTTATCTCCCCCGAAATTTCCTGCATACACCAAATTTCATGAAAATCGTTGGAGCCGTTTCCGAGATTCAGATTATATATATATATATACAAGAATTGCTCGTTTAATAGTATAAGATTAATATATCTTTCAGAGGTTTACTATTTTGTTTTTTTGTTTTTGCACTTTATCGACTAATGGCTGTGTTCCGAAATACAATCCACTTTATTGATTAGAGACTATGGTATTTTGACTCAGCTGACGGCAGTGTTAATGATTTTATATATATGGCCGGAATATTGCAATAAGCAGTTTTACCTATTTTATCTTGAAAGCGTATGGTCATATTCAGTAAAAAAGTTCAAAAACAGTACCTATTTGGATTTAGATATAGTTTTTATAAGAAATGTTTATATATCTATTTATTGACTAGCTATAGATATTTAAGATTTCTGTGATTTTTTTTTTAAACAATGAACTCCTAAATAAAACAACGTCAAGAATTTCAAAGTGTCCGCTATGTTGTAGTTTGACTAATAAGTTTTACAGCAAGATCAGATCAGCCGTTTTAGGGTTTATAAATATGAAGTGAAATTTTCATTTAAGAACGTGTTTACCCACTTTTTTGATGTATTGCTGTTAAATTGGCACACATACGAGTAGTTTCAAAATTGCAGTGACGACCAGTGCCAAATAAATTGAGACTAGTGTTTAGCTTAAATTACGCTGGGTGGACTATATAACCTACCTTTTTGGAAGAAGTGTTATGAAAATTTAACTTCTTATTTCTTGAAGTTATTACAACCCTTGAATATTAAATAAGCATTCTGGAGCGTAATATACATTTCATTGTATGTTTTATACATTTATTTAACACTGAGTAAAATAAAAATAAAAATTATTATTTTTCATTTTATTTCTTCAAGAAAGTTTTATATTATACAGGATAATTATGCAGGCGTCTATAAAATAGTCTGTGCAAACTTTCACCGAGAAGATTTATTGTTTGGTTCCGGCACCCTTCGTTTCACAGAAGATATCAATAATGGAACGATATTAATTAAAAAAATAAATTTAATATTACTTATAAGATATTTACGTATTCTATAACAATTTTCAATACTTGTATATTATTGTGATGTATAGTAAATACTTTTTACAGTAATTTAAAATTACTTTTTACAGTAATTTAAAATTATTCGACTCCCAGTGATCGATCTTTCATATCTTTTATCTTATATTCATATTTTAATAACAAAAGTTTTGAATTCTAAGCGGTACGTACTTTTCATAAAGTAAATTTGATTTATTATTTGAAATGTTAATGTGCAATCAGACTTTAATATCATACTTTTTTATTTAATTGTTTTAAAGTTATATGGACAAAATGAGTTTTTTTTTTTTAATTCTTTAATATTTTTTTTTAGGGACTTTTGTCTACACAGACATGCCAGCCCCATCATACCCTAATTCTCACTATGTCTAAGAAATGGGGAAAGAATCATTGATGATGTAAGATCATATTAACTAGCAAATTTGCTGCATCAGATAAAGGTTCTGTTAACACAGAAAAAAAAGTACCCATATCAAATTTATTTATACTAAATCGTTTCATCAATAATTCTCTCTCCGTGAGAAATGAGAATGAAATGAGAAATGAGAGTAAAATGAGAGTTGGAAGCGGTATGATAAAATACTCGTATAAAATTACTTTTCTGGATAAGAAAATATCGTTACCTTTTTGGGACTATTCTATAATATTAAAATTGGTCTAACATGCAAATTAAAAGCAGGAGGATAAGCTTAATAAATCTAGCCACTTATATATGGAACCCATATATTTATTCTAATGGCTTGCTAACAATCAGTAAAGTAGAACAGAAATATTATTCTTAAAATAACTGATAATTATTACACAGGTTAATCTTGTTTTTATTAATTATAAATAATGTTAATTAAATCGTCTTAAAAAATTGCTATTTGTGGTATTCTGTCGGATCAGTAATTATTTTACAGTCATAAATTAAGGAAGTGTTTAATTAAAGGAAATAATATTATTAAATATAATCGTCAAATATAACATCCAATCAAATGAAACGCCATTAATTATTATTATTATCACATTAAAGCTGCTTGTCACTGATAAATCATTGCAGGGGCTAATTGCCTTATCATTGGTGTGCGGTAATTTTGATATAGATACGGCTACATTTAGCAATAGCTCTACAGAAAAATCAAAAATATTGTAATAACTGTATATTTTTTGTAAAATAAGGCGCTAAAATTGTCTTATAAAAATTGTCATAAATAAATAAATACCAAAGTAATGTATATTTTTTATACAGAAATACAATTAAATAATGATATTGTAAATTCATATTCAAAAGTCATTCAAAGCCAAAAAAAAAACCCTAAAAATATGGCACACACATGGCATCGAATTTAATAAATTAGAGCACGGTCGTGCATTTGACTTTAGTTCATATTTTGCCGTTCTTAAAATCGAACACGCTCATTATCATTCGTAACGTTTATAATTCTTAGAATCTACGAGTGCGCGGCGCCCTTATTTGTGGCATGAGAGTGACCTTGGGTACAATACAATACAATACAAATATAATTTATTGTATAACCAGAAATAATACATGTAACATAAAAATATGCAAGAAAAAAAAAACGGTACGGTTAGCAAACAGAAATTCAGTAATTCAAGTTATGGATTTCACCTATTTTTATATTTTAAGTATTTTTTTAAATTTACTTATTAGGAGTAGTCAAAATAAAAAATAAATTTTTAATTTAAATTGTTGACCGTAATTCGTGACAATCGCACACACACACACACTAACGAAAATGTGTATTTACGATTACAACTACAAATAAAGGCTACGCGCGCTCGTAGATTGCAAGATCTATCGGTAACATAAATGTAGTATTTAAGAACTTTAATAAGCCTTTGAAATCATGTATCTTGCTTTGTAAATTAAACATGTTTTAAGTATAATATATTTCAAGAAAACATCAATCCCACCAAAAACATTTTCATGTAAAATGTTGCCAAGACGAGATCATATGGCTCGCACTGTCAAAAAGTTATCAGATCTCATGTAGAGCCAAGCTTCTAACTCTACACGCCCTAACTCTACAAGCCCTAACTTCACAAACTCTACACCTTAGTAAGTTGCTTATGACAATATTATAGTTGCATTTTACCTCCGAGACATTTATACCATAAATATTATCCAATCTTCACCATATTCGGTTTAAGCGCGCTGTTTTTGATTTTATGTTGAACTGATATGCAAACGGTGATCTCCGCCAAAACTTAAATACCAAAATTACAAAATGTAAATTTTCGACATAAACTAATAACCGATTTTTATTTTTTATGTATTTTATTATTATTATTAATAACAAGGAGTGTCCCTATATCAATTTTCAGACCTCTAGCATCAAAATTTGCGGAAGTCTCATACAAACTTCCATCCCCTAGTTTAAGGGGTTGGGGGGTAAAAGTTCCAAGTCTTAGAATTTTTTTGTTGTTTATGTACTAATACTAGCTTACATACCAAATTTCAGGTTTCTGGGACTTCAGGAAGTACTCTAAGAATTTTGATGATCATTAGTGAGTGACGAAATCGGGGTTTTTTAGATATCAATAAAATCTAAAGTATAAGAGCTATGCAATTGAAACTTTATATGTTCAATAAGTCTACTATTGACACCATATCCCCAGAATTTTGTTTATCTGGTATAATCCAAACCCAAGTTATGAGGGTTCAAAAAAACGACGAAGCACTTCGAGAAAAGATAGGTAGTGCTTTTCATTTTTTTTTTTTTTTGGTTCGTCTTGGCGGGGGCACTACCGTGCCCCCAGATAAACGAACAGAATCAAAAAAATACGTGTTGTGATTTAGCTAATATTTAAATTAATTTTGTGAATAGCATTTTAATCCTATTTATCGTTTCCACTTAAAGCAGTTGACTAAAATTTTAATATTGAAATTATACAATATTATACGCAATATAATTTATAGTATATTCATTTTATAATACGTAATACAATTTCAAAGAATTCATCTCGTTTTTTAATAAAAATGATTCGCCAGACATTATTACAATCATATTACGAGGATAATACTGTATAGAGCAAGGAGTGAAAAGATATCCATTTTAATCTAAAAAAAAAAATCGATTTTATTAGTTCCTATTCTTCTTATTCTCATTGTAAGAATTAAAAAAAATTAAAACTAGTTCTAACTAATAAATAACTAATTCTAATAATAATTAAAACTAATTCTTACTTTTAAGGATAGCTTACTTAGAGCACTCAAAATTCAATTCAAAAACCTAAGAATACATTATTGTTATAACTAGTTTAGGTACATAGTAAAATCAAATTTATTTCTTTAATAGGAAATCGAATGCATATGTATCAAGAAAAAAGGAATAACTTTTCTCGAAATATTTAGATAACATCATTGTACAAAATTTTTGATATAAAATATAGTAACAAATACGAAGCAAAACATCATCTTGATGAGTGTCAAACTGTTATTGAATCTAACGACTAATATAAAATTAGTTTCTGTACAACTGAAACTGGATGTACAAAAAAAAAAAAAAATACAAAATACGTAATATACAATATTGAAAAAAAAAAGTATTGTTTAAACGAAATTAAAATAAACAACGAAACGTTTTTATTAGTAAATTAAACCAAACCATTGTCTATTTATCTTGGTGAGGTAATAAATATAAGATATTTCTCACAGAAGATTTTAAGCAAAGTTTCGCAATAAACAACTTTATTTCGCTTCTTAATGTGGGTAATAAATTTATTTATATAATATAATGGCGAGACATTCCGTTCTGCGAAGATTGATCACGTTCCAACGGAATCGCGTTTTGATTGTCTTATACGTTGCTTTGATACAGAATACTGACAAGCTGGAAATGTTTTTAACCGACCAAAATAAAGAACGTTCATAGCTTAAAAATAATACTTTTAATGTGACATAATGCACAAATTTCTACAGAGTAGATATCAAAATCATGACTTACGAGATAACTCACAAATTTCATCAATTCTGCATCGGATTTTTAATTAAAAATAATCGATAATAGAAACTAAAAAGCATATTTCATCTATATCTATCTATAATAATCTATAATCTATAATATATATAAAAGCGAAAGGTCATTCATCACGAAATCTCCGAAACTATAACACCTAGAAACTTGAAATTTAGCAGATAGGTTCCTTATAGGGCGTAGACATCCGCTAAGAAGGGATTTTACGAAACTCGACCCCTAAGGGGGTAAAACGGGGGTTGGAAGTTTGTATTAAAGTTCTGTTTTTGAAGTAAGAGACTTGAAATTTAAAATGTAAGCTCTATAGATGGTAGAAATATGACCAAATAATCTATCTTTAGAAATCAACCCCTTTTTGGGTTAAAACGGGGGATAGTAGGTCGGCTCACTGATCACGGAATCTCCGAAACTATAACAGTTACAAACTTGAAATTTGGCAGAAAGGCTCCTTATAAGGCATAGACACCCGCTAAGAACGAATTTTACAAAATTCGACCCTTAAGGGGGTAAAAAGGGGGTTGGAAGTTTGTATGAAAGTCCCATGTTTTTGAAGTAAGAGACTTGAAATTTAAAATGTATACCTTATAGATGATGAGAAGGTGTTCAAATAATGAATCTTTAGAAATCAACTCCCTTTTGGGGTTAAAACGGGGGATGGTAGGTTTACTCACTCATCACGAAATCTCCGAAACTATAACACCTACAAACTTGAAATTTGGCAGATAGGCTTCTTATAGGGCGTAGACATTCGCTAAGAACGGGTTTTACAAAACTCGACCCCTAAGGGGGTAAAACGGGGTTTGGAAGTTTGTATGAAAGTCCTATGTTTTTGAAGTAAGAGACTTGAAATTTAAAATGTATACCTTATAGATGATGAGAAGGTGTTCAAATAATGAATCTTTAGAAATCAACTCCCTTTTGGGGTTAAAACGGGGGATGGTAGGTTTACTCACTCATCACGAAATCTCCGAAACTATAACACCTACAAACTTGAAATTTGGCAGATAGGCTTCTTATAGGGCGTAGACATTTGCTAAGAACGGGTTTTACAAAACTCGACCCCTAAGGGGGTAAAACGGGGTTTGGAAGTTTGTATGAAAGTCCTATGTTTTTGAAGTAAGAGACTTGAAATTTAAAATGTATGCACTATAGATGGTGAGAAGGTGTCCAAATAATGTATAATTAGAAATCAACTCCCTTTTGGGGTTAAAACGGGGGATGGTAGGTTGATTCACTCATCACGAAATCTCAGAAACTATAATACCTACAAACTTGAAATTTGGCAGGTACGTTTCTTATAGGGCGTATACATTTGCTAAGAACGAATTTTATGAAACTCTACCCCTAAGGGGATAAAACGGGGGTTGGAAGTTTGTATGAAAGTCCTATGTTTTTGGAGGAAGAGACTTGAAATTTAAAATGTATGCTCTATAGATAGTGAGAAGTTGTTCAAATAATGTATCTTTAGAAATCAACTCCCTTTTGGGGTTAAAACGGGGGATGGTAGGTTGACTTACTCATCACGAAATCTCCGAAACTATAACAGCTACAAATTTGAAAATTGGCAAGTAGGTTCCTTATAGGGCATATACATTTGCTAAGAACGAATTTTATGAAACTCGACCCCTAAGGTGATAAAACGGGGGTTGGAAGTTTGTATGAAAGTCCTATGTTTTTGAAGTAAGAGACTTGAAATTTAAAATGTATGCTCTATAGATGTTGAGAAGGTGTTCAAATAATGTATCTTTAGAAATCAACTCCCTTTTGGGGTTAAAATGGGGCTATGGTAGGTTGACTCACTCATCACGAAATCTCTGAAACTATAACAGCTACAAACTTGAAATTTTGCAGATAGGTTCCTTATAGGGCGTAAACATCCGCTGAGAACGGATTTTACGAAACTCGATCCATAAGGGGATAAAACGGGGGTTGGAAGTTTATATGAAAGTCATATGTTATTAAGGTAAGAGACTTGAAATTTAAAATGTATGCTCCATAGATGGCGAGGAAGTGTCCAAATAATACATCGTAATCTATATATATAAAAGAGAAAGGTCACTGATTGACATCACGAGAACTCAAAAACCGCTGGATGATCCATCCATCCAAGATGGACAAAGATGAAATTTGGCAGGGAGGTAGATTATAGTTAGTAGACGTCCGCTAAGAATGGATTTTGCGATATTCCATCGCTAAGGGGGTTTAATTGGGGTTGATAGTTTGTATGAAACATATACAGTAGCAACAAGTTCGCCTGATAGGTTATTCATACTGCAGCCTGAAAATAAAACTAAAAATGTGGTGTATAGAGAGGTTTTATAAAAATAACTATTAAATTATACTAAATTGTGCCTTTGAAAAAGTTACTCTGAGTGATAAGCATTTCAAGTGACTGAAATAAATAAATAATTTGGGTTAAGCATCTTAATAGTAATGCATATCTTCATAACCACGCGGACGTAGTCGCGGGCAACAGTTAGTGTATTATAAAACAAAGTTCCCAAAAGCGTATGTGACCGATTCCCTCAAAATCTACTTAACGGATTTTCATGCGGTTTCACAAATGGAGAGAGGGCTTCAAGAGGAAGGTTTACGGAACGGCAAAGCCGATTTTGATGAGAGTTTCACTGGAAGTTTGCCGGGAAAACTTTGTAACAAACTGATTTCAACGCGGGCGAAGCCGCGGGCACAGCTAGTTTCATATATAAATATGCATCATAATCAATGAACTCATTTTTGTCAGTGGAAGTCATGGAATCATTCCATGGTTTGCTCGAAATATAAAATCGCTAAAACTTTTAAAGTAAAAACATTACAAAAAAGTAGGTAATTAAAAATAATATTGTCGAATAATTTATGAAATTTTTGAAAATTTAGCTTTAAATAATACTATTTATTTGCTATAATATATGTATATATATATATATATATATATATATATATATATATACACGGTGATTTTATAACCGTTTTGGAAACGAAATATTTTACTTTGGAATCATCTATAGTACCTATAAAAATTGATAAATCAATTGTAATGTTGACTAAAAAAAAGTTTCAATTTTAATATTCATTTTTACTCGATCGACTTGGAAAGTAGTAAGGCACTGAGCATTCATTCATTATTTTATATGAATGAAACACGTCCGTGCGCGTTTCGGTTGATAAAAGTATACCTATAGACGCGAGCTAGCGAGTACATACGTAGATAGACTCCAGTTTGTCCTTCATACTTTACACGGGCTTAGGACCGTCAGAAATACCTATTTTATTTAAACTTCTTTTCGATTATTAACCACGATTGTTCTTTTCACAACAAATCAATTTATAAACGGACTGTAGGTATAAATTTCAGGCGTATTTAAAAAATCGGAGCTATCTACAAAATAATTAACTTACTTACCTATTAACAGTTTATTTACACTATTTACACTTCTCTGTATCGAAGCAACTGCTCAAAATGGAGTCCGCTGCGTTCAATACACAAACGTGCACGTTTAATACAGTTGTCTTTTAATTTTCTTAATGTGTCTCTATCACTTTTCACTTTATCAAAAGCGTCCACTATCGCAATGCGTAAATCATCACGGCTTTCATATTCACGTGTATAAACAAGTCTTTTTATTTCCGACCACAAGAAAAAATCCAGGGGCGTTAAGTCCGGGCTTCTAGGTGGCCAAGACACAGGCCCTCCTCGACCTATCCACCGATCACTGAACTCATTGTCCAGGTATGCACGCACTACACTCGCGTAATGAGAGGGACAGCCGTCGTGTTGGTAGTACATACCTCTCGAGTAAGCTAACGGCACATCGTCTACTAACTCAGATATTACTGTCCTTAACATCTCTAAGTACGAGTTGCCAGTTAGATGACCTTCGATAAAAATAGGCCCTATTAATTGGTCGTTAATAAGACCGGCCCAAACGTTTACACTGAAACGAACCTGGTGATGGTTTTCACGTATCAAGTGGGGGTTAATTAGAGCCCAGTAATGCTCATTGTGCACATTGTATAGTCCCACTCGAGTAAACAGTGACTCGTCCGTCCAGAGTATGTTGGCGTTTGTATTATTTAACAACCACTGGCAAAAGGCGATTCTAGCCGGTGCATCACTTTCGTTTATTACGTGAGCCTTACGAAAATGATACGGGTGTAATCCTTGTGTACGTAATATCTTCCATACGAAGTTTTGGCTAACATTGAATTCTCGTGCTGCCATCCTTGTACTCCGCCGGGGATCGCGCTCGAAGTACTCAAGAACATCTTCTTCAAACTCCGGCGAATAATAATTTAAGCGTCCTTGACCTTGCGCATGAGTAGGCGCACGAAATTGTCCGTGGTCGAGAAGACGTTGGGTTGCAGCCAAGATGGTTTGTGTGGAGGGAATTTGAGGGCTTTCAATTCCACGTCGCCGTAGTGCATTTAAATGCTCCGGCTGGGAATACAAACGCCGAGCCTCTTCCAAGTTGTAGTTGGCAATAGCGTACAGCTGTACCATTGCCAAGTACTCCACGTTTGAATACTCGTAATGTCGACTCATTTTAGCACTAATGTACCGTTATGGTATTACTGACCGACTGAAACTGAAACTCAAGGACGCGTGACGCCGACGATTAAGCTAGCCCCGCCCACTCGCATGTTCAATGCCATGCTGTCATTGGTCGACTCCGGCGCAATTCGGTAGCTTTGTTTTTATTGGCTAATACGATTTTGTGACTCGATATTAAAACGTATAGTATTTCTATTTTTAGAATGTACCTACCTTGTAGCGCTACTACTGGTTCTCACTTTTTGTCTGTAAACGATATGAATATCGACTTTGATGAAAAAAAATTTACATATATTATTAAATTAACGTTATATATAGCTTCTGTTATTGATAAACAATTCAAATTTTTCGTTTCCAAAACGCTTTCAAAATCACCCGGTATATATATATATGTTAGAAGTAGGGTAAAAGCTGGATAGTTGCCCCACTTTTCGAAAAAGCTTAATTTTTTAAAAATATGAACTTGCTGAAAATTATTTAGTATGTATCTCAAAACATAGGCCTTTTATCTTCTATAATAGCCTATTTTTGTGTACATAATTAACAATGGTTTTGAATAAATATTGTTTTATTTCACCTCTCAGAAAAGGGATAGTTGCCTACTATGGCGGATAGTAGCCTAGCGTGGAAAATGCTTCGAGGGATACTTGCCTCGTGCGGGGATAGTAGCCTCGGTAAAATTTTTATTTTAGATAGAAACAAATTTATATCAATTAAATTAGTCTTTATTATTTATTTAACAGTCCTTATAATTTACTGAGATCTTTTATCAAGTATAATGTGAAATAATAACAATATTAAATAGTTTTCATTTTTAATGATTTTAATTATAAAAATATTATTCAAACTTAAAGTTATGTACGTTATTATGAAATATTAGCATTTATCTTAAATATATAATAATTTAGTAATTAACTTTGGTGTTAAATTTAATTTTTGCCAGCAGCTAAGGTTTCCAACTTTCCACATCTTTGACAATAGTTCTTGAATGTGGTGCATGTTTCATGCAACCACATCTGACATGTATCACATAGAACCCAATCTGACTTTGATTCCGTTAAATTGTAATTCTCATAACATTCTACGCAATAATTATCAATTTTTTTTAGCAGAAACTTTTTTATTCGTATTTACTATTAAATTATCATTTTTGACTTTTAATATCTTTTGAGTGTCTCTTATCGATTTTTTGTCCTTGCTTCTTTTGATTAGGAGTCCTACGGTGGCTTTTCCTTTAAGCATTTTTGGACTGAATATATTTTCTTTAGCAAATTATTCTCAGTTAAAGTAGTTATTAAGAGTTTGAAAAAATTTGCAACTTCTGTTCTGTTGTGACCCTTCGCTCTTTCAATTGATAAGCCCTCAGCTTGTCTCAAAGCTATTTCAGGATTTCTTTCAAGAAAGCTTTTTAGCCATTGCGGTCCAGCCATTTTATTCTCATTGTTAAAGCTGTGCTTTAATTTCAACTTTTCGGCAAACTGATAAGTTAATTGACGAATCACAATTCTGTCAGGAGGTAAACCGGCGTCTCCGAGCTTCAATATATGAGCTACCAGTTTTTTTTCATTTTCGAAGCCAAGAACAGGATATTTTCCTAGAAGTGACAAAAAATACAATTGCGTCAGCTATGAAGGTGTGTAGATAGAATTTTGTATTTATACTACAGGGCATACACCTTTGAATCGAAAATATACCTTGAGTTAGTAGTTGCTGGTGACTTGTTTCGTAGCGTCTTCTTAAGGTTCGAGAGGATATTCCGTATGTTCGAGAAATTTCATTGATACCTTTTTTTTTCTCTCAATTCTTCCAAGGCAAGTTTTAAGGTATCTTCTGTCCAGTTGATGTTGCGTGGCACCACGCCTGGTTTTCGCTTATATTTACGAGGTATTTTGCTTATCTAGAATAAATATATAAAACAGTTGAGTAGATATTTATTTTAATTACAACAAGTTAGAGTCACAGTAAATTCGAAAAAACAACAAAAAAATGAAATTCGTCTTTACTTGTTAAAAAATGTTTAGTTTCTCTAGGGGCAACTATCCGCGAAAGTAAGTAGGGCGACTATCCTTTTTGATGCGGATACTTACCCTTTACATTTGCAAAATAAATAAAAATTATTTTGCAATAAAACATAACAAACAATGTAATTTAAACTCTAATGCATGCGAACAAACAAAAAGTTGACTGAAACCACGATCAGTAATAAAAATATTCAATAAAAATTACTTACCAATATAAGTATAACGCCCGTCAAAGTTTCGCCACGGAAGATATTTGCTCACACGGACAAAACACGTGCGCCTATTCCGATGGCTTACATCGCACTAAGGCCTGTGGGGGGTCACTACTTATTGTAGTAAAGCGCTAACACAACTTATATTCCTAACATAGTGTATTAAAAACCGGGGCATGTATCCGTCCGAGGCAACTATCCGGCTTTTACCCTAATAAGAAGTGGACAGACTTGTTAATTACAATATGAGGTAACAAAAGATAGTTATAAGTTAACAGGAAGGGAGCCGAACTTCTTAGTATGATTTTATGATTAGACGGTTTCACCATGCGGGTGCCGAGTCCATCGTGTGGCACGGGGAGTAACTCAGAGCAGTGTCTAGGACTTGCGACCCAGGTGTAGGTTTAAGGAGGCCCCCTTTGAGATACGTATCAACGCTCACCTTCACTGCTCGAGTTATACGTCCCGCCTAGCCAAATTAATCGTAGTAGATAACAATTAATTAGTTTGCACAAATTAATTATTGAATGAGTCTAGGTTAAGCTACTAGCGGGATACAACAAGTGTATCATGCCAAGCCAGAGCCAAGACTGCCTTAGCGGCGGTTGCACCGTTCGTTTTGTACACGTCAGAATAACTCGAGTAATATAATGAGTGAGGGTAGTTGACTATCGGACGATGTGTATCTGTTGTTTATAAATTCCTTGCTAATTGCGTGTGACAGCGCTAGTGTCGACATATATATATTTTATTTTAATTTTTCAAAGCTCAAGAGCCTGTGAAGTGAATTAATACGAGACGTTCGGCAGTCGTCAATTTTAGGGTCATAACTATTTCTACTGCTTCGATATATTTAAGCGTGTAAAGTCTTATCACAGGATACACAAATATACTTATATTTTGAATCTAGCTAGGTATAGCTGCAGAAGATAAACTAATAGTAGATATTAACATATACTGTAAAAGTATATGGCTAGCTCGTTTGTAGTGGCCTTGCTTTCTGTTCTGCGGGTTGCGGGTTCGATTCCCGCTTGAGTCTGGGTGTGGTGTTTGTGTTTGTATATGTGTAGTTGCAGTGTATATTTATTTAAAAAAATGTTATATAAGTCAGCTGTTACCTGTAACACAAGCATTAGGTTGTTTACCATAGGAACAGACGACCGTGTGTGTACGTTAAAAAAAGTATAGGTATATGTAATAGTAGTAAAATTTAAATATATTATTCCTGAAACAAAGTTAAAAGGTTAGAGAAGATTTAAGTAAGGACCAAAAACAAATCAGAATAAAAAGTAAAATAAGGTTGTTAAAAGGGCTAGTAATAATAGAATCACTCGCTTAAAATATAACTAAAACTGTTACTTTAGAAACGTATGCTTAAAACTGTTATAAATTATTATAATTGATTCAAGTTTTTATACCGTGTAAGGCGTATCATAATGATTTCAAATTAAATTATGTATTTATATTTGACGAGCCCTTGCTAATTATTGCGCCCGTTGATGAATTTATCTTCCTCTACGCACGCATGTTAATCACACTTTAAGACACAGGGATACGATGAAAATGTAATTTAGAAGACAACTTCACTTCGCAATGAGTTATTATTATTTAGGAAACAAAAAAAATTAGAATTAAATTCATAGTCTCATTCAATAATAATAAAAAACATAAGAAAAATATAAATAAATCTTGGTTTCATATAAAATTATATAATAATCTAAGTTAGAAAAGTAATTAGAGAAAATTGGTTGATCAAACCATAGCGCTATTTATTTATTTACATATGTATTATTACAACACATGATTGAGTTGTACCGAATTAATGCTGAAAGGATTTTCTTCTAAACGACGACGTGACGTAAAAGAGCGGATATTTGACATTTTTGAGTTTACCTTACTAGATGGAAATGCGGATCGGTCAAAAATTAAACCAAAGCATAAGTCTGGAACAATAATACTTGGCCGCTGAGAAACATTAAATTAATGTAAGATTTTGGTTAAAATCATATAAAAACATAACAATACAATATATAAATATAATTTCGGTATTAAAAGTTTTGTATAACTTTTACAATTCAGAAGTATTCAGTTTTGACACGGTACGCTAAATTTAACGAAGTACTTTACTGTCTCCTTAGATAAGTGATACAAGTGGAAAATCAACATTCATATTTGATTTTTACGGACATTTTACTTGGCTTTCAAATACACAGGCCGAAGACGGGCAGCAGTATAGCAACAGTAAAGTACCTTAATATTTTACTAATTTTTGCATTTTCTTTCGATAAGTATAACAATGGTTCATAGTTTCCAGGTAATATACGACAGGTGTCAATAATTTTATAATAACAAGCAGCGGAGCAGCGTGGTACATTAAGCTCCAATCCTTCATATTATAAGCTGAATGAAATGCAATAAAATTATATAAGATCAATCTTAATGTAACGCGATTTTCATCTAAACTCTAATTCTAATTGTATATTATTATTTTTTAAACTATTATTTTTTTTGTTTTTACTCAAAAAAATATATATATTAAACTTGTTATGAATCTTTATCCACCACGTTGTTCTACTGCTATTGGCTAGTATTAAATATAGTTTCAATAAAAAGAGAAAATAATATTGACAGGTGTAATTATATGGTTATTACTACATTAGATATACAATCTCAGATCAACAGCTTTACGTGTTTCATGAAGCGTGAAAAAGAGGCTAGCAGGGATAAATACAAGACCGAAAACAAATATTTGTACAAATACAAACGTCCGCTCCGCATCGGAATCAAACGTTACTGGAACTTTCGTCAGTGCTACAAGAGTGATACAACAGAGTGATAGAGATATAGTGATAGATAGTATACACACCTTTTGGCAAACAAGTTAAACACAAGTGGACATTCACAGTCTATTTTAGTTTAGTTCGTATGTATGTTCATATGGAAGTATCCACGTCCTTCGGGCTTCGACACAAGTTGAGTGATTTTCATTTTTACGCAAGTAGGTAGCGATTTTTTTTTTCTGTTTGACATGATTTATATTACTTCTTTAAAATGAACTTTCGAAGTAGTGTTTGCTAACTAAATAGGTCGGAGTTGTTTATTTGGGAGATTATTTTTAGAAAGGATTAAGTATACCTTCATGAAATATTGCAAAATAAAGCAAAAAATAAAATAACAATATATAAAATTTAAAACTTAAAGTCAAAACATTGACAAAAAACAAGAATTAATTTCGAAATATACGATTAACCTGAAGAATGCGAAACAATTCAACTTTTTTAATTTTTATAACGGTTGCATGACAAAAGTATAAGAAATTACATTTGTTACGAGACTTTATATCGCACTGTTGTGTTATTTTATTTTAATATCTTTAATAATCTCTTTGAAGTTATTTAAAGATACAACTTTATTCTTTTTTCCTTTGTACGAAATGACGGAAATTAATTCCTCAATCCAGAATTGAATTGCGTGGTGGATTTATTTTTCATTCATCTTTATTTTATTTGATTTTAATTGTGAGCTGACTGATATACTACAACTGAAGTAAGAAATAAAAAAGCACGTTTTAAAATACAAACAATATTTAAGGAGTATAACAATTATTTGACGCATTGATAACAACAACTGGTTGCTATCTTAGTTTGTTTGTGTAGTTCGATCAATTGACAAAACATAGTTTTATTAACTGACTTCCAAAAAGAGGAGGTTCTTAATTCGATTGTATTTTTTTATGAATGTTCTCTTTACCGATTTCTATTTATTTCATTTTAATTGAAAGGTGTTGCTTGTCATTTGGTCCCAATTAAATTTATTTAAGACCTGACAAGTACTTTTAAAGTTATATCTAATAATGCGCATTTACTTGACTATTTATTCGTCGACCTACGTTGTATTAAACTGCATAACTTTTCACTGGGTTTATCGATTTTGATAATTCTTACTTTAATCGAAAGCTAATGCTTGTCACGTAGTTTTATTTAAATTTGATCGAGATATAATTACTACTTTTTGGGAAATCTTTGTGTGTGTACTTTGTGAGTAAATCTTTGTTATTTTGTATATACCTTATAACTTTTCACTGGCTGGCACCAATTATGATGTTTCTTTTATAAATCAAAACCTAATACTTGCATGTGATTCCATATAAATATGATCGAGATATAATGAACGCTTTTTTAGTAATCTTCGATGACGCGTATTTATGAGGCGATGCAACGTCAACGCCATCTATCTGACTTCACCAAAACTACTTCAGTAAAAAATCGGTCTAAGGATGCATCAACTATAACGTATTGAGCTGCTGTATTATCCACTAGGGTAGCAGTTTATTCTTTATAAATAATTTTGATGCTTCTTATTTTAATCGAAAGTGGATGCTTATCTTGTTGTCCTATTTACATTTGATCGAGATCCCATGACTATAAGGGTATTTACATGACTGTTTTTTTTTGTATTACACCTCATAACTTTTTACTGGGTGCACCGATTTCGATGTTTCTTTCATTATTATTATTTTATGGATACGTCTAATCTTAAGTTTGTACTCTTAGACCAGGCTACCCTATTTTTCCGACGTACAAAATGATGTATGTTCCTTGGACATTAGTAGATCCCACCATTAATTTATTTTTAAGTATTTAAATAAAAACCCTTTTTGTGTGATATTTGTTTAAATCATTTGAAACTTTAATTAGATTCTGCAAAAGTCTCAATTCCACATAATAATTTATTCAAATCAATCGCAATTTGTTTAAGCACTTTGTTAAATTGGTTGTTTTCTAAGTAAGCCGATCAGAAGCTCTTAAGTAAAATTTAATTCTTGATTTTACTGAAAAACCGAATGACTAATCAATCTGAAACCAATGAAGAGTTTTGAATGAGGTTATCTTTAAATTATTTTACAATAGTAATTCGAAAAAAGATAACTTGAAAAATTATGATATTTTCGTCATTCATACACTAGGAAAGACAAGTTAACCACTGATCATTTTTAATGGCTTATTAGTTGTTACATATTAAGTACAGTCCCTTCTTTGTTTAAAAATAAAGGTTAAAATGTAAGTAACTTAAAGTTATAATAAAGAAAACGAATTTTAACACCATCAGCAATAAACAATCACACTCTTTCGAAAGACATAATTATAGTCTTGTTTTAGATTTATCGCATATTGCCCGAATTGTTCTTAGGGCCTCCGAGAGCACGGTGTATTGAGACTCCATACATCTAGCTTTATTGGAACATATTGTAAAGACAACAATGACCAGTGATTGATGTAGCTTTATAATTTTAGTTAAACGTCACTGTAAAGCAAATTTTAATAGTTGAATATTAATTGGAAGTTAAAATATACAGGCACTATTTTACATTGTAATAAAACATATTATCATTACAACAGCTACAAATATTTCTTACTAAAATTGAGTATAAAACCATACTTGCTTTTAAAAATAGTTTAAAAAACCATTGTATTGACTTAAAATAAATATACCATAAAATATACGACACAGCATGACTAGATTGCTTTCAATAACTGTATAAATGTTTTTCTATTTCTGTCACTAAATTATTTATTTTGCGTATTTTTAAATTAAAAGTATTGCAATGATGATGAATCTATAACAACACATACGTTACGAAAAACAAAAGGCATGCAATGCTGATGCGTTATCGCAGGTTTCGTCCAAAAGCACTTAATACAGCTAATTGGATGTTAACTCTAGATGAAAATCTAGTTATGTTGAAGCCGCGTACCACGAATAATTGTACACAAATAATCGGCAATCGTTATATGTTTACTATTACTTCAACCCTGATCTAGTTTTAATAAGCATAAAGTATATAATATTGAAGCATTCATTTTATAAATGAAGATATTTTCAAAATTCAAAGTTGAATCAATTTGCCCGCAGCAACGTCGACACTAAAGTTTAAGTCATTCGTGTCGCAATTATGTAGTTGTAGTTGACTAGAACACAAATACAGTATGTGTACAACTACTTTCGAACTTTGAAACTTCAAATGTATCTATTTCAGTATGTGCTGAACTATTTAGTACTGATTGAATACATGTAAGCCCGTATCTGTGCAAACTACTATTCACGTGTATTCGAATGAAACTGACTCGTTCGTACGAATTAACTTACTTCGACTGTACTTTTATCTTATCAACGTCGTTTATATTCACAGCCGATTTATAGAAAATAGCACTTCTATAAAAAAAATAATGAGAAATTGCAATCACGTAAAATTAGTGTAAAATAGGTCTTTGAAGTAGAAGAATTAATAGCCCGTGGAGAAAATTGTGAAATCTTTACTGAGTTTTAAAGGATTCAGAATTCTCACGAGGATTTCTAATGGCGACCAGAAGAAAATACGTTCTCAATTTGGTGCGAAAATAAAGACCTTTAGACTTAAGTCCTGAATCATTGGATTTCGGTTCACGCAATATCCTTTCTAGATACATTTTTTCTTTATAATACTTACATAAGTAAAATGCTACTTTTACCGAATGGAAGTTGGAAGACGTCATTTTTTATATAATATTAAGTTTCAGCTCGGATATCAATTTTAAAATAAAATTAGTGTTAAATTAGTGTAACTATTTTCTTAAATTGCACGCGACTTTGTCCGCGTGCAATTTAACAAAATATTTATTGTCCAGTTTGCAGTTATAAAAAAGTAGCCGAAGTTACTCCTTATTACATCAGCTATCTGCCAGTGAAAGTCCCGTCAAAATCGGTCCAGCCTTTTAAGAGATTAGCCGGTACAACTAGACACACAGACATACAAAAATTATAAAAAAATGTTAATTTGGTATATGTATCGTGTATATATATATATATGAATTTAGTAAAATGCAGTTATTTGAATATTACAAACAGACACTCCAATTTTATTTAATTGTATGGATATTTTTGAATAAAACATTCATTATCCAGCATACAACGGCAATATTATGAAAACTTGCATATTTTCTAGCAGGCTATGTCGATTCGTTTGATTCTCTCGTCGGAAAATCTCATTTTCGACTTTATACTTAAAAGTCCAAGCTTAATTTGACAGTACGCTGTTTCATAGTAGATACCAGCTTCAGCTAACTTCACCCTGTAATATCCCACTGCTGGGAAAAGGCCTCTTTCCCCTTATAATAATATAAATATTTTAATATTAGATTATACGAATAGGAGAAGGATCAAAGCTTAATCCACAACGCTGCTCCAATGCAGGTCAGCGGATATATCCTCTACTAGATTGAGTGATTTTAAACCCGTAGTCGCTTGTTCAGAATTCACATCTCAGCGCCATAATTATATTAAAACAAGACGAATTGCTCGAAAACCTTTGTTTTCAAGCATCCCCGCATCTTTGAGTTGAGGATTCGGTGAAGCCTGCTAAATACCGTCTAGCCAAATAGGTTCTCCTTATCGGGTTCGTTCTCAAAGTTGCTTTGGCCTAGTTGAATAGTTCTGCCCAGGTGGACACAATCCTATACAACTTCGATAAGGGTACTCTTTACCGATATCGGTCTCAGAATGTCATGGTATGAGTCTGGTAATTATTAAAAACCAAATATTGATGTTAAAAATAAAATTTAAAAACGTTTGTAACGAGATAAACATAGTTATGGGAAACGAGACATCCAACTGTGAATAATAAAAGTAGACAAACTAGTGTAACTACACATACGCGCTTTTATTGAAGAACGCAGATGGTGTTCCTTTGCATCTGCAGTGATTTATGGATATTGAATAGTAATTTTATTTCTATGAACATGGAAAGGGATCAAGATTTATATCAATAATTTATGTTACTTTGTTCGATTATTTTTAAAATTAGTGATAATATCATGAGTGTACTAAGAGTTTTATTATTATTGCAAATTTTATAGTAAATTTTAAAATAACAAAAAATAATTTTAGCTTATGTTTTTAATTTACTATACAAATAATAATTTTGTATAATAATATCCTAACTTTAAAACACTGATTGAAGTTTTATGTTCTCAAACGTTATCTCAAATTATTTATATATTCTTTCTGCACTTTAAAAAACAAAAGTATGAATTATTTTAACAAAGAAAGTTGGCGAGGGTGAACTTATCTCTAAAAGAGATCTCTACTAGTCTGCCTTTGCTTGTGAGAAACGATTTTATCGTGGAGCACAGTAGTGCAAGAGTTACTAATTATAATAAATCTATTAACTTTTTTTGTAATAATATAATTATTACAAAAAAAGTTATATATTTTGTATAATAATAATACTCTTCAATGTACACAAAAACAATCAACACAATAACATATTAGTAATAAAAAACAGTGTACAAAGGCGGTCTAATCGCTAGAGGAGCGTTCTCTTCCAGATAACCTTTGGGCATATAGGACCCAGCGTATTTAACCCGGCGTCAATGATGCTGGGTCATATTGACCCGAGGCAATTTTAAACTGATATATGTTATTTTTGCTTTGGTTGTATGGATCGAAAGTTTGTGTGGAGATATGGTCCCTTTCTACCCGCTCCATTGGTAAACTCAATGCGACCTCACGTGCGCTGGGAGATACAAGTGCGTCAAGTGAAAACGGGTCATTATGACCGAGCGTCATCGTTGGCGTAGTAATTTCGTGACTTACGTTTATATGCTTATTTAGTGTTTAATGCTAATTAACTTTGTGTTTTTAAAGATTTTTAGTGAAAATTACATTAACTAATAACCCAGCTGGAATTGTGGCGTTGTTAGAAAAGTCTGATAACAACAATGAATACTTCCAAGGTGCTTCAGACGTGGATTTTAAAGACCATTTACCTGAACGTAGTAATGACAGTGAAAGTGAACAAGAAGCTAGTGATAAGGGGTCAGATTCAGATAATATCGATCTTGCGTACAAAGTCGATCTTGATGACCAAGGAAAGGATGGAACAATGTGGCAAAAAGACCCAGCACGTTCGAATGTACTTTCCAGCTAACGAACTCAGTGCTATATATAATGTTAGCGAAAATTCAAAACGATAGCCACTGAGGATTTTCTAGAGAATGTTAAATATATCTGTTATAAAACGAATACATTGAGCCAAAAAAATGGTACACGCAGTAAAAGGCAATTTTTCCTGATTAGCTGGGCCTTGCTCTAATTCACGAGCATTTACAAACTTAACCCTTAATTACTCGCACAAAGAATATTACATTACTGCTCACATGGGGTCGCAGATGACCCCAAAGAGTATGAGTAGTTTTTAATATATTTTGAAATATATAAATAAATAAAACTATTTTATTATTAAAGTGCTTTGTTTACTTTATAATATCTATAAATAATAACATGAATTACTAACTAATTATACAAAAGCACATTAAACTAAAATAATTATTAATAATCAACAATTTGTAGGTACTTAGGTACCTATACTGAGATCCATAGTAAATACTCGTATTTTTTAAGAACTCTCCGAATCACTCTTGTTACACTATTGACGTTTGAACATACAATAACACAAATATAATTTATAATACACAAAAAAATACGTAAAATAAAAAACTTACCTCTTCCAAAAAAGTAAGCTCAAGAGCGCAGCGACGCATCCTTCCATTCCCGTGACGTGGTCGCTGCTAAAATACAAACTTAGACGCTAGTTATGAAGCTAGTGAGGGCGCGCAGGGAAACGGGCCGCGCCAAGTGCTTCATTTTTTAATCCGAAAATGCTTTGACCCCATGCGAGTAATGAAGGGTTAATAGGATTTTACTTGGTGACTCTAGTTAAGAGCATCTCCAAACTTTCCAGTTCCAGGAACTCGCAATAGATATCAACTACGTCTATCCTAAAGGATAACAAAACACCTCACACTTGTCATGCGTACATTTGCCCAGGTGGTTTGAATCCATACTGCGATGATTGCAGCAGTTCCGTGGGCCTGATTGATGACGTAGAAGACTGATCTGTTTTTATTTTTATATTATAAAGCTTATGTGATCTCTCTATTAGTACATAAGACTATTTAATCCTATTGTTGCTACGAATACTTTATCAAAAAGTTAAAATATAAACATGTCATGTTTTCAAAGTTGATTTTGCATGTGTTAATGAAAAAGTGAATAACATTTTAATTTCTAGAATTTATTGTTATTATTTTTATTTTACTACTTAATCAAAGAACACTTTTTAATAAACAGTCATTAAAATTAAGCTGACTTGCTTAATTTATTGAAAAAATATTGATAAGATTCGAGTCAGTATGACCCGGCGTCATCGTCCTCGTAATTATTTTCACGTCATTTGCGCCGGTTTAAAGCGGTAGGGAAGTGTACACAGAGAAGGGACAATTAGTGTAACTTTTTTTGTTATACATACAATTAAAGCTAGTTATATAAAATACACATATACTTAGCTATATACATAGATACATACTTACAGACATGAATATATACATTGAGAGTAGAAAAATTATGAGAGGTGACTTCGGGAAAAGGATGACTCCTTAGCTTGTCCTTGAAAGTATAAAAAATATATATTTTCAAAAACTTTTTGTTACATCTTTCAAAATACCAGCTGAACAACTTTTCAACGAGATACAGCCAGCTTATATTAAGTTTCATCCATAGTAGCACATAAATTATCACCAGGTAAATTTTTACTTAAGAGGAAATCTTTGAAAATACATATTTTTTCCATCAAGTTATGGTTAACTGGCTTTATCTTTCCATCAAAATATTAAGTAATCTATAATCTGAGAAATTTTGAAGTGGGAGAAAATGATTAAAAAAACTTTTTTTTACTCCATGCGTGGGACGCTGGACCTGCTCTACTCACGGAGTCGCAGCTGAGGGTCGCGAATATTCATAATATAAATCGCTAATGTATTTTACGAAGTTTCGCTTGAGAGGAAATAATTGACCAAATTTATACCTGGCATCCGGACTACTTGTCTTGTTGTCCCATTTAAATTTGATCGAGATATTTTGATGACTACTTTTGTCATTGAAGTCGGTTTTTGTTTTCGTTTGCGAGCAAACACAATTATTAATTAAAAACTGGTAACAGCAAATCAGTCACACTGTCACAAATTAGTCAATTGAGAATAAGCTTCTTTTATTATTGTTTAATTTAAATTATAATGACTTTTTGATTAATTTTTAACTCTAATTCTCATACTTCCAAATCTTTCAGACACAAAAGAAGGTAGTAAAGTGTAATAGATCGAACGTTATATTCGGACAGTTAATACATTTAAATTGACCTGTAAATTAATATTAGTTAATAAACACACTTATTTCTTTGGTTTCTTTTATTTTAAAGATGATACACATTTACAGGCTGAGACTATGAGTAGATATACTTTTTAGTACAGCAATTGGTTATGATTAAATAACTTAGAGTTGGATGATACTTGAGTTGTTCAATACTGTTATTGTTGTTTTATAAAAAAAACCGACTTCAAAAAGGAAACTCTAAAGTGAAAAATAAATTTACTTAGTACAAAGTAATTCGTATTTTGATTTAGTTAATCAGAAATGATTAAATAAATATTTTATAATTTTGAAGTTGGTGCCAAGTAAAACAATAACTACTCTAATATCTACTCGTAAGTTGTATTCAGTTTTCTTTCATAATTTGTTATATTGACTATTAGGTGGAATACTGTTATTATTCTGTTATTGTTTTGACATATCTAATAATATTTTTTATACTGGTTTGTTGTGTGTGTTGTTTGTATTTGTTATTGTAGCCAGGTTGTTCTAGTATTTACTTGGCACCAACTTCAAAATTATAAAATATTTATTTAATCATTTCTGATTAACTAAATCAAAATACGAATTACTTTGTACTAAGTAAATTTATTTTTCACTTTTTAGTTTCCTTTTTGAAGTCGGTTTTTTTTTTTTGTTAAAAATTATTTTATTTTACAATTTTTAGTGATGGGTAGACCTAACAAGGATGCTTTTTCTCTTATGTCGGGGGTTCGGAAACATACACAATACACAAGCACAAACACCCAGATCATGACAAACGTCTATATGGCCAATACAAATGTCTGTCGTGCGCGGGGATTGAACCCACTAACGCCAGCGCAACAGCCGGTGCTGTGACCGCTGCGCTAACGCGTTGACATACTATGAGTAAAGTTCGCTATCAGGCGTACGTAATAACAACCGGGACTGACAGCCTAGCGTGTTGTCCGAGGCTAGGTTGGGAGAACCACAAGGATTAACAACTAGACCGAAAATAAATATTTGTATAAATATAAATATCCACTCCGAGCGGGAATAGAACCCGCAACCGTCGGTGTTTAGGCGCCGCCGACACGGCACATGCACCATTATATCAAAGCGGTCGTCAAACAGCAAAAGGTAACTGCTGTAAATTGTTGAGAAATTCCCTCGAGTGTTTATGGGCTCCATCATCAAACCTGGTCCTGCGACACCGATGATCACACAGCAGGTAATTGCTATAAATCGTTGAAAAGTTCCCTCGACTATCTTTCGTCTCCATCATCAGACCTTAATGGCACTTGTAACTCATATAGGTGCAAAGTTCTCATCAATATAAACGAATTAAGTTCAAACAGCAGGTAATTGCTATAAGTCGTTGAAGAGTACCCTCGACTATCTTTCGTCTCCATCATCAGACTGAAATTGCACTTATAACTCATATATATGCAAAGTTCTCATCAATAGAAACGAATTAAGTTCAAACAGCAGGTAATTGCTATAAACCGTTAAAGAGTTCCCTCGACTAACTTTTGTCTCCATCATCAGACTGTAATGGTACTTATAACTCATACAGGTGCAAAGTTCTCATCAATAAAAACGAATTAAGTTCAAAAAGCAGGTAATTGCTATAAATTGTTGAAGAGTTCCCTCGACTATCTTTCTTCTCCATCATCAGATCGACTCCAGACCTTTATTAAATAGTAGTGCTTTATAGTACTTAATGAAAACATGATTAAATTTACTAGTCGCCCTTACGATTTTTGAAAGTTTCCCTCGATTTCTCTGGGATCCCATCATCAGATCCTGGTTTCCTTATCATGGTACCAAACTATGAATGTCTCCTTTCCAACAAAAAAAGAATTATCAAAATCGGTTCATAAACGAAGAAGTTATCTCCGAACATACATTAAAAAAAAAAATATATATATATACGGTCGAATTGAGTAACCTCCTCCTTTTTTTGAAGTCGGTTAAAAAATGACAATTTAATCGGCAATTGATTGTAAATATTATGTAGGAATATTTTTAATTGCTCAAGTTAACTAATATCGTAAATAATATTTCACTGATTCGTAGAATTATTCTTCCATAAAATTTACTCGGCTTCAAAATATTATTTCACCCGAACAAACGGCACGGCGGCGATTTTTTCTTTTTCATTTAATTCGGCTAATAAAATGATCGAGAAAACAGCTCATTTGTCACAGGAGAGAAATCCCTATTGATGCCAACTTTTATTCGAAGATAGGAAACATTTTAAAATATCCGGTGAAGTTGAAAAAAATAAAAGAAACTTTTTAATAAATTATTATATATTTTTTTTTTAAATTAAATATTTAAAATAAAATAGATTTTCTGTCAATTGAATTTTTACTTAACTTAATTTTTTATTTATCTCAAATCAAATCAAAAAAATTTAGAAAATATTTTTTTACGTATAGAACTACGAAAGAAATTACTTAAAAAAAAAGTCATCCATACACATATACAATAGATTTTGTCGCCTAAATTAATGCAGTTTCGCCAAATTGTAAGAATTTGCTGGTATATTATGTACAAACTGGGTACTTTTGTTGCTTAAATTTTCAAAAATATTTATATAAGTTATAAACTACATACTGCCTTGTAAAATACCTTCTGAGATTCTAAATATAACATTGCAGGAAAGAATACTTGAGGGATAGCCTTGATGTCTATTTGTTCAGCTAAGAGCGAGAGGGCAGACGGACGGGAGGTAGTCACGCAAGTCTACGGGTTAATTTCATGGAAGTGTTTACTGGGAAAAGGTTGAAATATCTTCGTCCGTCAGACTGTCTTATACAGTGATTATATTTTACGAAACGCTCGTCCTACTTTTTCCTTATTTATGACTACATGTGCTTATTTAACATTTTATT
Source organism: Melitaea cinxia (assembly GCF_905220565.1). NCBI lineage: Eukaryota > Metazoa > Arthropoda > Insecta > Lepidoptera > Nymphalidae > Melitaea > Melitaea cinxia. Next base: position 6,451,464 of record NC_059406.1, read on the forward strand.
ATCGCAGAAAAAAAAAATTGAAAAAAAAAATTGTAACTAATGCGCTGTGTCTTACGATTCAGCGGGTGATATCCCACTACTGGGTCTCTTTCTCCATATAGGAGAAGGATTGGAGATTAATCCACAATGCAGCTCCACTGCAGGTTGACTCATGTATTCCCTACTATGAGTTATGATCGTTATCTGGTATTTATGAAAACAACTGGGACCGACAGCATAATGTTCTCGCCGAGGCACAGTGGAGAGACCCACAAGGACAAGGATATATTTTAAGTTAACATATTTGATTGTAAAACACGTGAAACAATCGTTATCGTATCGCATGACTGACACCTGGATACGAATGCCTACACACCGAATTAATATCTGATTGATTCTTTGAATTAATGTTTGATAGATAAGCGAACACCTAACTCCGAGACTAAGCCGTAACGGTCTTCAGTTATCTAAAGTTTCAGATGCGCAGAATACTCTCTAACGACATCTCTTCAGAGGTATAAGGTTTTTGTCAATAGTGAATCTTGATGGGAGAAAAATTAGTTTTTCATTTTATCTTCTCGCAAATCGAAGATCCATTGCTCTTCTAGCGACAACATGATCCCCCTCCAACATTAGGGACAACTTTTTGCCATTGATGACGTAAGACTTATCTTCTTCCCGGCGACACCGGTTACAGGAGAGGGTTAGTGGTGAATAATTTATAAGATAAAAGTTGGATTTAAATACTTTTCTATTTTATAACAAATTTAAGTTATTTTCAATTTAAATAATTTGTATCTAATTACAACATTATTATTATAAAGAGGGAAGATTTGATTTTTCGTTTGTTTGATATAGATAAGTTCAAAAATGAATGGACTAATTCTTAAATTTTTAAACGCCCTTTTACCAAATGAGTGCTAAGTCATCACTTAGTAATATGAGCTATATTTTAATGGTTAAAATCAGAACATCGTTTAATCTACGCGGGCAAAGCCGCGAATGGAAAGTATATAAATAGTTTAGGCAGTATTTATTTGTACATATATATTTCATAATTATTTTAAGACATAAATATAACTGAAGTTTCGAGAATTCGACACGTTTCCCGTTTTAAGCTTAAATTAAAATATATACTATATTTACAGAATCACGTGTGCGGAACTGAAAAGTATTTTTATATTTTTGTTATGAACAATAAAGAGAGACAGCTTTGATTGTCGTGCTCCAATCGAGTATAATATGGCTTTTTGGACATAATTATATCATAACTACCTCGTTGTAGACGTATATATATGTAAGACGGCTGTAAGAAAATAGATGAAGCAGTTTGAACACCAACATATTGATTATTTAACACATTAAAAATTAAACGGAGTTTTAGGGAGGTCCTGGTAATATCTTAAATATTGTTGTTATAAGTTTTGTGTAGTAGAGTTCTATTCTACTACTCGTTATCGGAGGGCCTAGCATATCCTTTGTTAGACTACAATAGCGCAATCTCAATGTATTTCAAAGGAAATAGCTATCAAAGTCACAGGATCTCAAAGGATTGCATTAATTACAAACGATTTCAGATGAAATATTTGACGCGTGATATATGTATCGTGATAATATGTTTCCTTAAATGTGTACTTGACGCCCTTTTTTAGTTTTTTGTAATATTTTATTTATCTACGCAATGTTGTGATCTATATTTTGACAAAATATAACTAAAATTGGTATTGAACCTTTCAAACCTAGACATTGGAAATAGTCAATTACTACTGTTATTAAAAATTGCTGAAACACACACATAACCCTATCGTAGTGCAATGCTGGACACGGGCCTCCACAAGTTCGCATCAAAAATGGCGTGAACTCATGTGTTTCCCCATATTCCACTATTCGAATTTGTATGTAATAAACCATTTTTGTTTTTTAATTAAGAAAGTTTATGTCTGTAAATAAATAATCAAAAGTTTTCAAGACAAGAAATGGCAATTTACGATCAGGGGAGAAATTCCACTTAAGAAAAAAGAATATTGAGTGAAAATATTTAAATATCCTACGTGAGGTGCGATTTTCAAGCGAATTTGTAGCATTAATTATTCCAGTCGGTACGCACTCGGTTTAAACTTCGCAATGTTAATCAGTTTTGCATTTAACGACTTCCGTGGAGTCGAACTTTGGTGTTACGCAAGTTACTGAATTGTAATAATAGGAATACCTGTGACACGCGAATCTGAATATGCGTATAACTTTGAAAGAAGTTAAATTATACTCGAAATGTAGCAATATATTCGTTCACACCTTTAACTGACTTTAAAAAGGAGGAGGTACTCAATTCGTCTGTATTTTTTTTAAATCGTAAAAGGTATATTATTAATCGCAATCAAAGTTTATTTGATTAGACTACTAAAGTTGGTAAGTGAAAATAAATATTGGTATTAATTTTAATGTTGCTAGCTTTAAAACTCCTTATTAGTCAATTATATTTAAATGTATGATATGGAGTTTGCAAATATATGCTTGTTATGGCTACATATTTCTGATGTTGCGATTCAATGTATATTGAATCTCTGCAAAGATTCAACGCGATCGACCGCCGCAGCTAGCCGTAGGAGTATTTACTAAACATGTTTATGCTTAAGATATATTATTCGTAAATCATTTGCTATACATTTTTAAGTAGGTAAAATTATTTTCAACATGTTTGAAAGAATATCAAATGACGACTTAATCGATTTGGTTGATGTATTATTTGTAGGGTTTGTAAGTATTCGAGCAGTCTATAATTTTTTTAATTCACCCGATATGTCAATTTTCCATAACACGCCAAATTTATTGTTGAGATTTTTGTACAAAAATCGTGCATATCAATAGTTCTCCAGCTAAAATAAGTTACGCTCAGTCTGAAGTATTGAAAATATAAGCTACGTACATATCTAAATTGTTCAATGTCCGTACATGAGATATATTTGTTAAAAACAATTTATAGAGCTATTTACGAAATCAAAACAAGCTAGAACAATTTTTATGTCTTACCACGTTGCTCCAGGTTGTGTTTACAAATAATTTCTCTATAGATATGATCGCTAACAGGTGTTAACGATAACAACAGAATCGATGACGTAACGGACGGAAGAGAGAGACCCACATATATCTAGACCAGAAAAAGTATATGGTATAAATGTAAGTTTTTACCACGAGTAGGAATCGAACACTCGACTCGGCGAAAAAGCATTTTCTTACAGTGTTCTCTTTAGTTATTTTAAAACTGTAAAGTTTTCTGAAACACAAAAACGCTACAATGCATTTCATATTGCCTTTTTCAAGTAGTAACAAAAACACCCGCGCTACAGCCCGCCTGCCTGCGTTTGGCGTGAATGTAAATTAATGACCATCTAGTGTTATAGCTAAACTACCGTACAAAACTATGAGTTGGTAACAAAAGTTTGGAAATATAATTACCATAGTAATTAACATAATGTAGAGAACTCGAGTTTATTTGTAATAATAATAATAATAATAATAATACACTTTATTGTACACCAAAAATAGAAATAATACATATCAAAGAAAGAAAGAAAATATTGACAATATATTCATTAGGTACAAAGGGCGGCCTTATCGCTAAAAAGCGATCTCTTCCAGGCAACCTTAGGGCAAAGGAAATGGTCTAGCGTCAGCATAGGTGTACAAGTTACAAAAAAAAAATTATTATAAATATTCAAATAATTAAACATATACATACATACATACTACATACTATACTAGATACATAAATACATACATACATACATACATATATACATATATACCCACGTACATGCATACATACATATAAATACATATATGTATACATTATAATTATGAATTACTTGTTTATTGTTGAGTTTGAAGAAAATGCTTCCAAACAGTCTTTTTAAAAAGTGCAGGTGTTTGTACACGTCTGATATTCAAGGGCAAGGTATTCCATAAGCGAGAGGCTTGAACTGTAAAAGATTTGTCATAAAAGGAAGAGGAATGAGAAGGAATTTCAAGAAGAAAATTACTGTCAGAACGAAGACAGCGTTCGTGAGAATCACCAAGGAATTTGAAACGTTCTTTCAGATAGGAAGGGGTAAAGGGATTAAATAAAATGGAGTAAAGTAGGGTAAGGATATGAGTATTCCTGCGAAGGCGAATTGGGAGCCACTTGAGTTTTTTGCGAAATTCCGAAATATGGTCATATTTGCGTAGTCCAAAGATAAATCTTATACATACATTCTGAATGCGCTCAAGCTTATTAAGCTGCTCCTCTGTAATGTCAAGATAGCAAGTATCAGCATAATCAAGAATTGGTAATAGGAGACTATGTGCAAGAGCAATTTTAGTAGGAATGGGCAGAAGATTACGCAATCTGCGGAGAGACCCAACCGAAGCGAACAGTCTGCGACTAATTTCACATATTTGAGGACCCCAAGAGAGATGTTGGTCAAAGATAACACCTAAATTTCTCACGCTTTCGCTATATGGAATGGTGAATCCATTAAATGTAACAGGAGATAGCTCAGATTTATCAATGCGGCTGAGTAGTCTGGAGCTTCCTATAATAATAGCTTTCGTTTTATTTGGATTTATATTTAGGCCATAGGCTTTACTCCATTTACCAATGGCTAAAAGGTCATTGTTTATACGCGATACACACTGAGATAGGTTATGAACAGTGGAGTGAGAGTATATCTGGAGATCATCTGCATAGAGGTGGTAGAAAGAAGATATTACATTACAGATAGAGTTTATAAATATTGAAAACAAAAGAGGGGAGAGCACGCCACCTTGCGGGACACCGGTATTGACCATTGACCAATTGGAGTATGAGTCATTCAATTTAACTCGCTGCCGGCGACCCTGCAAGTAACTAAGAAACCAATCAGCAACTTCAGGAGATATGTTAAGAGAACGTAAAATATCACATAGTATATCAAAGTCCACGGTATTAAAGGCGTTACTAAAATCGAGTAACGTTAATACCGTGACCTGTTGGTTTTCCATATTTGATCGTATATCATCAGTTATTTTTACAAGCGCAGTAGTCGTACTGTGACCAGGACGAAAACCGGATTGCATGGGATTCAACAGACGGTGTTTTAAAAGGAAACTGCTGAGCTGTTGATGCACAAGCCGTACGTAGTATTCAACCAGGACCGATGGTCGTTGGAGTAGACGGGTCCTGAAGTGGAGACCGCGTCTTGGCAAACGCAGTGTGGGATGTCCTCCGGCCCGTTGGATCGACGATCTACGTAAGATTGCCGGTGTAGGCTAGATGAGGATTGCGGAAAAGCGGGATGTTTGGCGCGAACTTGGGGAGGCCTATGTCCAGCAGTGGACTGCAATAGGCTGAGCCGAGCTGAGCTGATTCAACCATTTTGGGGTATTTTTTTTATAAAAAGAAATATTTTTTTTTTGTGTTAAGCATGATATACATTTGTAGGTTAGCAATATATTGTTATCATAAATTGTTTATACATTACCCTTAATCCGCATTATCAAAAAACCAATATTAATAATTATATTACATTGTAACACATATAATGTTACTTATTTATTTTGGGGCGTTATTGCTCTTTTTTTCTTGCTAGGCGTTGTCGTATATTAGCGCGGTCCTTTTGACGTGTGGTTTTGCGTATGAGGCCATAAGTGCGGATCAAGTGAGTAGGGGGGAGCTCATGAGTATATAAGCGCTTGCGGCGATTGACTCCTTTTTTTCCTTCGTCTCCAGCCACGGTCAGGTTCAGGGTGCGATTTGTTGGGGTGCCGGATGCTTTTAGTGTGACCACGTGGCGAGTCGTTTTGTGGAGATTTCAGTTAGTTCACACAGGTTCGACAATGTGTGAATATTACTATGAAAAAGATATCGTACTTTAAACTATTTGGGATAAAATAACTCAATACGGTAACAATGACAATTATGTTTTGAATATTTACGAGTATTTTATGAGATTTTATTCATTGATTTGATTCAAATAAATTCATGAGAAAAAAAAAACTAAAGAGGTCCTGAATAAAACTTTTAATGTTTTTAGCTTTTTTGTGATTTTATCGTGATTGTTATAAATTTATAAAACAGTGTAATTTTACAGTGTTAAATATTAGTCTACGTTTTCAAGAACACTTAAAGACTCGAACGAAATTGTAATTTAAGTTCAGTAAAACAGATGCTTTAATTAACATACGACAATATTTTCGTACTAATATTTTTGGATAATAAAGTGTTTAGGGCAAAGCTATGTTCTCTTAAAATAACTTAGGTCTATTATCACGTCCTTAGTAAAAAGTTTTTTAAGAAGGCGAGAAAGTATATCTTCGTAAAATTTACAAAAACAAAGGGGAAACAATCGATTTGTTGATGTAACATTGACAAGTAATACAACATCGGCAGACGAAATAATAATTTTGATTGCGCGCAATCGAAAAAATCTACTTCAATTACATCGACAAGTAACAATGTAAGTAGACGAAAAAAATTAACAAATGCAACAGTCGTCAATTCGATTTTCGAGGGTTTCTCTCGATTTCTCTAGGATTTCATCATCAGATCCTGGTTTCCTTATTATGGTAGTACCACACTTGGGATATCTCCTTTCTAACAAAAAAAAAAGAAAAAAAATCGGTTTATAAACGACGAAGTTATCCCTGAACATACAATATATAAATGTATATACGGTTGAATCGAGTAACCTTCTCCTATTTGATAGCTCCTATGTACTGGATAGCACCTATGTAATAGATAGCTCATATGTACTGGACAGCTCTTATGTACTAAATTGCTCCTTATGTACTGGATAGCTTCTATATACTGGATAGCTCCTATATACTGGATAGCTCCTATGTATTAGATAGCTCTTATGCACTGGTTAGTTTTCATATAATGGATAGCTCCTATGTACTTGATAGCTCCTATATACTGGATAGCTCCTACGTGCTGGATAGCTCTTATGTATTGGTTACCTCCTATGTAACGAATAGCTCCTATATACTTGATAGCTCCTATGTACTTGATAGCTGCTATGTACTGGATAGCTCTTATGTACCGAATTGCTCCTTATATACTGGATGGCTCCCATCTACTGGATAGCTCCTATGTACTGGTTAGCTCTTATGTACTGGATTGCTCCTATGTACTAGATAGCTCCTTTTTTTATCCTCTGTACATAACTCTTTACTTTTTTTAATAAGGTTCAGATTGGAATTAAAAATTATTCTTAAGAAGCCTTAACGTCAACAAAAGGAAAATACAGAAGCTGACTTTACCTTTCTCAATCAGAGACATGATTGTTTTCAACTTAGGATGAAAATAATCATAACGCTTAGCATAAGCTAATTTTCATATTTTATTTTACTTATAATAGCGCTATAACTGACTTTTCACCTTTAATAAAACCTAACTGCAGAGTACTGTGATCACCGAGCAAATGGACTGTAATTGCTGAAGCTAATCACATACACTATTCCAATTTGTTCTGAAACACGACACGTATCTAGTCAAATGACAAATGATAAAAACATTTTAAAAAATTCAAATAATTGTGGTTTGTAATTACTACGGTTTCGATTTAAATACAATATCTTCAGCTTTTTCACCTTTTGGACTTTGGTTCTACAACTATAATTATTAATAATGTCTTAATAAAACAAGTGTGCCTCACACTTACTGTCGATCTCACGTCCAGGAAAGTTATCGATGACGACAGAAACTACTTTGCTGTGGCGGGTGCGGTGCCACATATTCTCTTCTTCATATTTCTTATAAATAAGAATTATAATTACAATCAAATTACTTTTTTTTTTAAATATAATATAAAGTTATATTTATTTCAGAAAGGCGATTGTAAGTAAATTAGTAGTTATTTAGTTTTATTTTATTTCTATTGAACCGATTTTGATAATTCTTTTTTTTTGTTAGAAAGGAGATATCTTAAATGTGGTACCATGATAAGTAAACCAGAATATGATGATGGGATTCCAGAGAAATCGAGGGAAACCCTCGACAATTTGCAAAACTTTTTACTGGATGTACCGATTTTGATGATTTTTAATTTTATCGAAAGCTGATGTTTAACCTGTTGGTCAAAATTTAATTTTCATTGAGATGTAATTACAACTTTTGGAGTAATCTTTGATAATGCGTATTTACTTGACTATTTTTTTGTGTACCAACGTTGTATTATTTGTCGATGTAATTGAAGTCGGTCTTTTTTCATTTGTCAGCAAACACAATTATATTTTAGAATTTTATTTTTTTTATAACTGCGAATTGAAAAGTACCTTTTTTTGTTAAATTCCACGCAGACGAAGTCGCGGCACAGCTAATTTTCTATTTACATTTTTAGTAATTTTTACCGATTTAGCAAAACATATAACATACATACAGTGGTCTGTTCGAGTAATTTCCTTTGAGAAAACCCTGCCTCAACAGCTTACAATTTTATCTAGACGACTAAGATTTATGTGTGTGTGACCAGCGACCGTAGTAATGTGTGCTACGTGCCACAGTTCTGAAAGCCGCTCGATGTGAAGTTATTAAACGTTACGATGGCCATACATCACGCGCAATGTTGGAATGATTTTATGTTATTTGATTTTAAATTACGGAAACGTGAGTTTTTTACATCCCATTGTTTAGTATAACTTATATTATTAAAGGGATCTAAAGTTTCCCTTTGCCAAGTATATTGAGAACATTTTCGTTTGTATATTAAAAGCGATAATTCATTTTTGATGGACAGTTAGCGAAAAGTATGAACATAAACTCCTTAAAAAAATTTGAAAGGATACCGTTTACGACATACATGACTCAAATTATATTAGTTGAATTTATTACTTTATTTATCGAAATAATAGTACAACAAATGTATCGCAATTTAGTTTAAATATTTAAATCACTATTTTAACAATCACTACTCATAAAACATAAAACTGCATATAATTAAATGAAATAAATATTCAACCAAGAAGACCAGTATCATTTACGCAATATAAGCGCCACTTCAATAGTCTTGTTTTTTGTTAAAATTTATTAAGTAGTTTTATGCAAATACTCTATACGACAGTCCTAAACGAATCAAAGTGCATTTTAATCATATAAAGTATAAATTTTACTCACGTTCACTGTAGAAATTGTCATTCCTACTCCAAGAAATATTACAATTTCCTCTATTCGAAATTTCGTACAAAAATATTCTTCGGTTGAAATTTAGCAAAATTGCCAACGTTTTGTTTGTTCAACTACTACTTCTAAAAATGGTATCTGAACATGTTATACAAATCGTTTTGTATTAAAGAAGTTGTTTTCTTTAGCTTTCTTTCTTGAAACATATTTATATATTTTGTCAATATGTGCTTGTCAATATTGACAAGATCTGAATATTCCCTTCAAGGATTACAGCCGTCATTCAGTGTCAAAAACACCATGGAACAAGAAAAGATGAGCAACATATTATATACGCGAGTGTAAGGTTTCTGTTAAAGTAAATTATTAACACAGCCATCCATCATAATATTGTATTCATGTAGAAAACCTTTCCGGAATCAGATATTACAAAGATCAATACCTCTTTGTCTTGAGTTATCCATTGTTAATTATCTTTTGTTCCTGTCAAAAAGCCTAGCTCAGGTTTGATGGTCCCGTGGATATAACACGCAAGATTTTTGCTAGAAAGTTGCGTATTTAAATTTACAATACTACTTATTAAATTAATTAATATAATACTTTAAAATGAATATACCTAATTTAAAAATACCTACATGTTATAATATTTTACTAAATTACTTGAAAATATACGTAATATTTAATATTTACGATCGTAAATTTATTTTTAACATTAACAAATATACAGAATGCACTGAAGCTCTGAAGATATTACTTGGATGCACTATAGATACAAAAAGTAAAAAAGATAAATAAATTTAAAAAAAAACGAGTGTGCCTGAAGTGTGTGTGACTGAAGTAAAACTTCTGCTCAATAAACCTGCACTGTGTTTTAGATATACGAAATGTAACTGGGTATGAGAGAAAGAGAGAAAAATTTGTGCTCGCACCCCTCTCTCTCTTGCCCCGTTCGCCTCACCCAATCACACTTTTAGTAACGCTCTCGTCACACATTCACCAGCTCACTCCCCAAGTCAAGTGTGCGTACAGAAATTTTACTTCCAAAATGACCTGTTTTCTCTTTAAATCCCTGTTTGTTTCACATACACTCTAAATTGTTTTACATTATACTTTAAGCGTTCCATTTGTAGTGACATGAAAATGTAAACAGAGAGAAAACAGAGAAGCGATATGCGTAAGTACAGTAATTTGAAGTGCGCTAACATTGAAAGGTCGTACTTGAACTTTCTTTTCGTGCATTCAGGGAGCCATTAGCAGTTTATAAGCGAATCATAATTGCTGGTTTATGGTATGCGATGATGCTAAGCGGTTATTAAGATAGGAGAAAGCCACCGTTTATATGCTACCAGAGAGAGTTCTGTTTTCATTAACATTTGCTCTGAGGCGTATTTGTGTTATAATTTTAATCAGCAATGTTATAGGCTCCCGATATTTTTGAATAAAACTTTTTTACGCACACTTGACTAGGGGTAGCTGGTGAATGCATGACGAGAGCGTTACGAAAAGTGTGATCAGGCAAGGCAAACAGAGCAAGAGAGATACAATCGAATTGAGAACCTCTTCCTTTTTTGTAATTCGTTTAAAAATACTTCAAATTAATATATTTAATTTATTTGATGTGTTGTTCGATTCTCAGACCTACCCGATAGGCACACAAAATTTCATGGGAATCGGTCAAGCCGCTTCGGAGAAGTTTAACTACAAACACCGCAACACGAGAACACCACAACATTTTATATATTAAAGATAATTATAACTTAAAAATAAATTTTACTAGCTTATATTGATTTAAGTCTTATTACTTATCTAATACTATTAAACGAGCAATTCTTGTATATATATATTAATATAATCTGAATCTTGGAAACGGCGCCAACGATTCTCATGAAAAATGAAATCCCCCACATTAGTATGTAGGGGATTTCGGGGGCGCTAAATCGATATAGCTCGGATTCATTTTTGAAAATGTCGTTTTATCCCTGTTTTTAGGCCATGAAAAAAATGGCTACAATATCGTTAGAATACGAAGGTAAATTTAGCAATTATCAATAAAGTTGTAATATATATATTGTAATATATATATGTTACGCTCAAAGATCGAAAACGCTCATTGAGCGGAAAAATAGCTTACAACGCGATGTGGTCACAGTAAAACATCCACATAGCGAAATTCGTGTCATGGCTCTAATGAAAACGCGCACGACGCGTTGTGGCAATCAAAGAAAGACCAAATAACGAAATTCGTGTCGTGGCTTACATGCTATTCGATCTCAACGCGTTGTGGCAATGAAGAAAAGCCATGACACTCTGATTCTGAGCATTCATTGTGTTAACCATATCACAAGATATAAGGGGTGCAAAGACGCATTGAAACCTCAGTTTTATTCATTTCTTTTCTGTTTATGAGAGTGAATTTTAATGTCACCGCTAATTATGACGAATAAAAAATAATTGTTTTACGATAAATTACGTGAGTTTGTGGAAACAAGCACTTATCGCAGTTTTATTATGACTACAGAAAAAGTAAAGAGAGCAAATGTAACTTGTAAGCTCTGTTTCAGAAAGAATAGCACAAACGTTGAAAGAGAATGTGCTAAATTAGGTCTACAGGAACAGCCAAACAAAATGGTTTCATTGTCTAATTTGAAATTTCCCTGTGTTGAAATTGGTACTAACGTTTTAGTTAGTGTTCCTGAAGTTGATAGAGGACGTGCAGCACCCAGGAATGTTATGTGTGTTGTTATGAGCATTAATCCATCAGGTCTCTATCAGTTAGGAAACAAGGAAGGTACACTCGATAGACTTTATGCACATAATGAATTTACACTTTCTGAGACCAACTTTATTAACATTTGTGATGTGCCCTCAACTTCATCGTTAACACTTCGCTCGGCATCTATGTTATCGTCTGGAAGTAAGCAAGGGTTTATAATGTGCCACTGCAAAAGATACTGTATTAATAAAAAGTGCAAGTGTCGCTCCAAGAATATAAAATGCAACTCAAAATGCCACAGTAATAGTTCATGTAAAAATAAATAGCAATCAAATACTTATTTTTCACAATTATAGTTATTTCTAATATAGGTACATTGTTGTTGTTTATTGGTGATCAATAAACATCTGTGTTAAATATTTTTATTTCTTGAAAGAATTTTAATTGTCATGAAAAAATTAAAACCCTTATCATTTTATGTGAATTATGAGTAATTTACAAATGATATGAATATTTTGTGTTCAGTGATTTATTACTTAATACATTGATTTTTTTAAATATAAAGTAATCTCAATAAATAATAAATATCGTTTCATTTTAATTTATGTAATTATATACTTAATATATTTGATAATGAGAAACACGTTATGCCGTGATTTTATAAAATGAAAAATATTTCTTAAGGACATCTACCAAAACGTTTCCAGCCTAGGCCTAGTAGGATCTATATCGGAAAGTAGTGTGCGTTGTAATCAAATAGTATTCCATACGCGTTATGGCTTTTCTTCATTGCCACAACGCGTTGAGATCGAATAGCATGTAAGCCACGACACGAATTTCGCTATTTGGTCTTTCTTTGATTGCCACAACGCGTCGTGCGCGTTTTCATTAGAGCCATAACACGAATTTCGCTATGTGGATGTTTTACTGTGACCACATCGCGTTGTGAGCTATTTTTCCGCTCAATGAGCGTTTTCGATCTTTGAGCGTAACATATATATAGCTCAGGTAGGAAATCGGCCGGTCGAGATCGACCAAGAAGACAACGGTTCAAAACCCCATGTCGATCGGTTATTTTTTTCCTTTTTTTCTAATTGCACTCATGATTTTTTTATTTTGTTTAAATAACCAGTTAATATTTTTTTATTATTATGTCGGTAAACTCGGAAAATATTTATTCATATTTTATCTATATGTAATTCGTATTTAAATATGATTTTCAAAAAACACGATTTACTAAAAATACCGAGGCTATTTTATTTAAAGTGATAAAGCTAAATTATTTATATGGTGTAAGAAAATTAAGTATTACTTGATTTACTACATTGAAAACCAAATTAAGACAAAAAAGAAATGAAAAAAGTAACTTTTTAACATAATTAGATTTTGCCAAACCTCAGAGACTTCAAAACTTTAAACTTCACAGTTTTGATAAAATATTTTACCATTACATATTAATTTTAATTAAAGATCGCGTAGAAATATCTTCAAAACTGTAATTGTTCGGCACAAGTAATGTAGCTTTAGGAATTTATTCGTAGAATAGTTATCTTAATAAGAAGCTTGGCAATCGAGTGAGAACTGTATGACAAAATAATGGATCTGCGGTAGCGTCGTCGCCTGGCGCGTGGCCAATGTTTGGAATAAGTCTAACTCTTCGTGATTAAGATCTTTCTATTAAGAGTTTCATAATGTTGATTTTACCGTTTATTTTTACATTGTAATCTAAAAACACGTTAATTCTGTGTTTATGAGCTTGTAGAAGATTAATTTCAAAATGATGCTGGTTATTATAAAATGATTTTGACTGCTAACCACAGTAAAGTAAATTTTTAATAAAAATAGATGATCTGTAAAATTACATACTTACATATTTCCTAACTTTGCATGTTATGTTAATCTCTTGCTATCAGACAATAAATATGCAAACAGAGCATTTATTTATTTATTTATTAATGCTTTATTGCACAATGCATTATAGAATTGTACAAAAGGCGGGCTTAATGCTAAAAGCATTCTCTACCAGCCAACCTTAAGACGTACAAGAGCAGACGTTTGTAGGTGTGCAAAATCGAGTATTAGTATAGTTAACATATGACAAATATGCAGATAAATATGCAATAAATATGCTTTTAATTTGAGGAGAATTTACGGTCAAGATTTTTTGATCTATAAATCAATCACTTCAATGAAAGAAAATAATTAATGTCTACAAATGTACATATAACATCATTATTTCACTTAATAGAGTGACTTTTTTATGCAGTTCACAGTATATTTTTGAAGGTGTTAAAAGCATGTGGATTATTTTAAGCAATACATCTCAACTTACCGCGCATCGGGTTTTAAAATATATATTTTCAGGGAAATATTGGAACAAGATTTTTACAAGCTGCACTTCGTGTTGAGAATCGTGGTTTTATATATTTTACATGGAGTGTCTTTTCGAACCATTTTGGATTTACCAACCTGTAGATTTCATTTTTAAACACTTGATTTTTTATTACTTGAGTTTTTAAGCTCATATTTTATTTTGTTTTACGTAAATGTTAAATTTTGAATATAATTTTGTTTGATGAACCCTGGTACTTACACTTATACTTTCAATTAGTACATAGCCTTATACTTCTTCCTGTACATTTGAGACTATGCTCGAGGATGTCTTTTTCCGTAGCCTCCGCCGCCCTCCCGACGAAACGACAGATCGCGTCATCTCTGTAGTCGGTGTAGTAGACACAGGCCTTGATGTGTCTAGTCACCGCGACTATCGCGTGCGAAACGCTGTCATGTATTCGCAGCCTCCCACTCCTCGTCTGGATGACGATGACACTCTCACTCGTTTGGTCCTGCGCCTTGTGGATAGTCAAGACACGCGACCCCTCCCCTTTCCCGTATCCCCGGTCCACCAGCAACTTCTTCTCTTCCTGCGTGAAGACCAGGTATAGGGTCCAGTTCTGTCTTGCAGAGATTTGCGCGCCCGTGAAGCTTTCCACGCGCAGGGAACGGATTATTGGGCTTGAGCTATAAATATCATTGTAGACCTCGCTGATGGCGAAGGCGACATCCTTGGGGTTTCGGTGCGTATTATTATTATTATTATTCTTGACATGGCTCCCTTGCGGATTTGCCAATATCAAAGTATTTAAACTTTGCTTTATTTGGAGCTATAGTGGGAATACAAGTTCGGTTCCGATTCCCGCACAAGTTTGCCTGAAAGAAAAGTTAACTTGCCTCAGACAAAAACATACAAAGATATATAAATATATAATAGTAAATATATAATAGTAAATATATACTTGGAATAGTTAACTTTTGTTAGATATCTCCATCCCGTTATAGTTTTATATTGTTAGTTTCAATGAAAGTGCAAAAAGAAGTTATAAACGGGGAGAAAACACGCATTAATAAGGATTTTAGGTCAGTAGGACGTGGAATCTCAGGGGGAAGAGCATCATACAAAGAGAATCGTAATTTAGGACAAGAAAAGAATATATGTTCTAGGGTACCTTCGTCTAAACCACATTTACAACAACAAGCAATGTAGGTGTGTTCCTAACGTCAAATAGTCAATTTGGACTTTATTACCGCTGCACAAAGTTCAAATTCAATCATATCTATCAAATCAGTGTGCATGTTCGCGTTTGACGATCTAATGTCGCGTTTCAAAACTCAAAAAAAGTGATAATATCGCGGATCCGACCAAATTGAATAGTCAAAAAATGTAAGAGCTAGATCATTAGTACTGATTTTTATTTTGGTTGGCTTCGCGATATTATTTCTTTTGTTTTAGTTTCGGCACGCGACATAAAATGCATTAATTTTCAAGTCATTACCATCTGTCAAAAAAATCACGTTAAAAAAGCGTTTTATTATCTTTAATTATTAATTTAATATCACGTCATGATCAGGCCAAATCGGCGCGACCGGGCACGACGCGTCGCGCGTTCTGTGACGTAGCCTTGTGCCACTTTTAAATACAATCACGTCGGTTACTAACCCGTTTATCTCTATGTTATGTCATTGAGGCACACAATTTTTAAATATTTATCAGCTTTAGGTTCCCACTGTCCCTTTAGATTATTTTCCAATCAGGTTTGAACCCTAAGTTCGCCTCTTAGTTTGAAGCTCTCTAGCAGACATCCCAGTCGGGGTTTTTAAGTAGGCCACAGAAGGGTGGCCAAAGTTCACGGAAGCGAAGATACTTTGGTCACCCGAGCTGAACCTAACACACCGCCCTATCATCAGGGTGACGGTTCTGTTCAGGAGAATTTCTTGCGCCGATTATAAAATAGGTAAGAACAAAAAACTGCCACATTCCAAATCTTTTTAACAGAACGAAGTCTGCTGGGTCCGCTAGTTTCTAAAATTTGTAAAATTCATACTTACTTCATGTATTAATGAACATTGGTTAAAAAATTATAACACATTCAACATTTGAAACTTTAGATTTCGTTGATGAGTAGTAATGGTTTTCGTGGAACATAACATAAATTGGTTTGTTATTTCATATAAGAAATGTCATTTCAATATATTATTTATTTATTTATTTATTTAAACTTTATTACACAACTCTAAAAAAGAAAAAAAAAACAACATAACAACACATCAAGATAACACATATTATGCCACTTTCCATCATACCTGTATTACAGGCGTATACAAAGCCCTACCACTAGTACGTTATTTTACTCTATTCGAGACGAAAAATCTTTTATAACTTTTTTTACTTGTGATCACGACGAAAATTCCCTTTTTGATAAAAATTAATATGCAGACCAATAAAAGTACATATAAACAATCATTTTAAATGTGAATTCATCAGTTAAACATTATACCTCGACTGATATACTCGGCTTTCTCTTTAATGCTATGGGCTGTGTTACCGACGATTGGCAGAAGTTTCCCTCGGTAGTTTTGGCGAGTGACCAGAAAGCATGACACAAGAGTAGCTTGCCGGTCACGTGTCGATTTAGCCGACAAAATCGGATTTGATTCTGGCAATTGTTCTCTAATATGAATGGAGTTGCATCGCCATATACCATTGCCGTTATTGCATACCTATACATATATAAAGGCGATGGCAAAGAAAGGCAGTAGCCATGTATAATAATGTAAATAAGAATAACTATAAAAATAATTTATGATATTCATATTCGACCTACTACGAGTATTCTTTAAAACTTTCCATGAAATAGTCCGTTAAAAAGGCGAATATAACTGAATTTATCGTTATAAATTTAGTTTTTACAGAAAACATAAGCCATTATTTTATGTCACGTAACACTGATTTTCTATTTAAAGGTATAGATTTCATACAAAACTTCGCATTAAAAGCTTTAGACTTAATTACAAAGAGAGAAATTTTGGAAAGAATTATATAAGTATAATGGAAGGGACGTTCGTCAAACGGAGTGGAACTGAAACTGGTTGCGAAGTGCCGAAAGCAATTAATTTACGACACGAACTAAGCTTTTAAAAGTAATAAACGAACAGTTCTTATTAACGTAATAGAGTTATCATGTTATCCATTACATATTAATAATATCAAATGTCATTATGAACTATTTAATAATTATTTTATATTAGATTTTTTTTAGTTTTACAAATGCATACTCATATTTACAAACACAGAGTTAACCTTAATAAATGATCAAATTATAAAACAAACAAATTGAATTTTGTTAATTGTACTTAATACGTACATTACTAATTAATTACAATTAGTGATGGTTAATTTTAAAATAATATGTATAATTAAGCCTGAAATGCTCAGACAACATAATGGATGTGCTATTTGCCTATCATTGCTAATTAATTAAGCCATAATGGCCTGTAATTGTATCTGTCATACTTATACTCGTACAGTGTCAGAGATAAGTTGAACGTTACGATCGATATATATTTTTTATAGACCGATCCTTTACCATAGTTACCAGTAACTACTTTATACTGAAAGAATGTGGGTCGATTCCTGCCACAAGTCTGGGTGTAACTGTATATATATATTACATATTATATTATATTGTGTATAATATAATCCTTATTATTATATATCCTTATTATTATATATTTATATTTAATAAACTTGCGTTTGTACAGCAATCAGAATTATCAGCTACGTCCGTCTTCGTTCCAGGTTCCAAGCCAAGAGTCCCGCTTAGTGATCTTTATTTTACTACCACCACCTGGACAAGTCACGTGGCAGACGCACGACTTGTTCAGGTAAATTGCTGAACTACCCTTCGTTGTAAAATCTGACTTTAATGGTTGATAAGATGATAGCTGTATAGTGAATGATTACCCTTACAACTATATGCATGTATGTGTTACGTATAATAATTATATGTACATATGTTTATGATTAGTCGCCTCTTGTCTATAACACAGCGGAGTTTAAAACCAATAAGCTTGACATTGTAATAACTTTGTCTTATAAAAAGACAGCTTGTATGGTGTGAAAAACTTTACGGAGTACCTATTGATATTGTAATTTAAATGAATCATTTTAAATGTTTAATTGTAACGCTGAAATAAAATATTTGTATTTTTGTTTCCTGAAACATCAACAAGTAAATAAAACTGACTGAGCTGTGGTGTGCAAACGAAGTGAAGTTTTGAGGGTAGTCTAATTATAAATATCAACATCTCCTACGGTTCTAAAACATTCCAATCAAATGAGTATGTATTTGAATATCTTTGACGCTGCCGGTTTAACTAAATTACCTAAGACTCGGGTTTAATTAGTTTCTGATGTAATAACCTGTTTCTTGGTTAGATTTTATTTTACTTTTGACGGTAAATAGTTTTGTGGTTTTCTTAATTATAATAACAGGTTTAACATGGTTTATATAGCTACATAAGATAAGAGATAAGAGCTATTTAATGTATTTTTGCGTCATTTTTCCTACATACTGTTTACCCTTAAAAAGGATGTTAAAATTAATGAAAGGTAGTTATTTTATTTTTAGAATTATATCATTAAGTTTTACCACAAGTTTTTGGAAACAATAAAGAAAAATTAAATATGCAATTATTATTCTGAAATTGTATAATATACATATTAAAAATTTCAAAAATACTAATAACTCAATTCAAATTTTTTTATTAAAAACGGAGGCAAAGTTACGAATGGCATTGCATATGCATGTACCGACGAGCAATCGACGTATTGTGCTTGTATATTCAGTACGAAAATCCCAGAAAAAAGTGTTGCATATTGACTAATATTTCTGCACAGAACATTGGAAATTGTAAAATATTAAACTTCTTATTTGATTTTATAGCTCATAAATAAATAAACTAACAGAAACTGTGTGGTTGCGGCAATATAGAATATAACCATCCCCTCCCTTTCCGTGGGTGTCGTAAGATGTGGCTAAGGGATAACACAGTTCCACTACTACCTTGGAACTAAGCGTTCTAACTTCAACCCGCATCGGCTGGCCGACCGATGCGGGTTGGCACGGCAGCGGGAAAACAATACAACTGCTGGATTTCAAATACAGAGGCAGAAGGCGGATAGTAACGTCTTCGGTACGACAAAGCCAGACCTGCGATCACCAACCCGTTTGCCCTGCGTGGTGACTATGGACAAAACACATGATTACGCGCTAAAAATTTCTGGGGTGTCAAAACGTGGGTCTATCTGAGGTTATCTGAAGACCTAAGAGAGGACGAAGACACAATGATCCTGGAGTCCGGATACTTGTTCTACTTCCGTGAAGGTGACAGGCTTTCCTAAGGTGGCGTTGGCTAATGTATATACAATCGGTCTCTAATTTATGGGATTTGGTTTTGGGGGTTAGGTGGGGAAGAAGGGAGAGGAGTGAGTTATCCTCTGGTAGAACTATTATCGTGTGAATCCAGTGGTTACGGAGATATCGTAGTTAAAGTTTTGAGGTTAGATTTTCATTATTTAGAGTTATTACAATACCTTAGAACTCCGCGTCTGACTCCACCTTAGCTCCGGAGCTGCGGGAAGTGTACTCATACTCCGTTCCGCAACTTTCACACGTTATTTTTGAACAGAAGTACGTATAATTGTATTTGCTCGCAAACGAAAAAAAAACAACTTCAATTACATCGACAAGTAACACAACGTATGTAGACGAAAATATAGTAAGGAAATATGCGTTATCTAAGATTACTCAAAAAGTTATTGTCTGATTTCGATGAAATTTAAATTTGACCACATGATAAACATCAGCTTTCGATGAAATTAAAAATCACTAAAATCGGTACACCCAGTAAAAAGTTACAACGTAGGTCGACGAAAAAATAGTGAAGTAAAAACGCATTATTAGATATATCTCGAAAAGTAGTTATTAGATCTCAAATAAATTTAAATAGAGCCAAATGATACACATCACCTTTCTCGATTAGCATTTTTTTGTCGAAATCGGTCCACCCTTTCAAAAGTTCTGAAGTAACATACATTAAAAAAATACACTCGAATTGAGAACCTCCTCCTTTTTTGGAAGTCGGTTAAAAAACGATCTCGATTGCAAGATCAACAAACGATACGAACTGACGTTTAACGACTGACAAATAGACACTTTTAAACAAAATAAAGCGTCACTTAGCGTTTCCTTCAAAAACAATTTAAACACAAATGCAATATTTTTATCTAAGTAACTGTACGCACACAATAACAAGTATTAAAAATATCAATGGTTAAAGTTTTGGAACTAGAATAACATTTGGCTCCGGCGCTGCACCCGTGTCACAGTGTTGCCGTTGGCATGAAATTATGCCGGCGCGACATAATTTCGTTACAAAAAAAAATAACCCTAACATATAACTTCAAAATTACACCGTTTATCGGCATAATTTCGTTACAAAAAAAAAATCGTTACGAAAATAATTGTGTTTGCTCGCAAACGAAAAAAAAAACCGACTTCAATTACATCGACAAGTAATACAACGTAGATCGACGAAAAAATAGTCAAGCAACTACGCGTTATCAAAGATTACTCAAAAAGTAGTTATCAGATCTCGATAAAATTTATATGTCACCACATGATAAACATCAGCTTTCGACTAAATTAAAAATTATCAAAATCGGTACACCCAGTAAAAAGTTATTACGGATTTTCGAGAGTTTCCCTCGATTCCTCTGGGATCCCATCATCAGACCCTGGTTTCCTTATCACGGTACCAAACTAGGGATATCCTCTTTCCAACAAAAAAAGAATTATCAAAATCGATACATCCAGTAGAAAGTTATGCGGTATAATACAACGTAGGTCGACGAAAAAAGCGTCAAGTAAAAACACATTATTAGATATAACTCGAAAAGTATTTGTTAGATCTTAAATAAATTTAAATGGGACCAATTGGCACACACCACCTTTCGATTAAAACAAAATTTTTCGAAATCGGTCCACCCGGTCAAAAGTTCTGATGTAACATACATAAAAAAAAAAAAAAAAAAATACAGTCGAATTGAGAACCTCCTCCTTTTATGGAAGTCGGTTAAAAAAATTAACCTACCACCTTTAAGGTTAGAATAACGCTTGACTCCGGCGCTGCGGGAAGTGCAGCCCTCGCCCTTCCTTGCGTGCGAAAGCACGCTCATTCAGCAGAGCAGTAATTAACAAAAAAAATTATATCTGACGTGTATGGTATGGTATGGTATGGTATGGTTAACACGGGCTGGTTTCCGCAACTCGACGACTTTGCGCCTATTTTGCGTGTGTGGGAGTGATTCGGTTCACTCTTGCCACCCAAGCTCCTCCAGAAACTTCAGAAGCTTTTTTGGCTTCTTGAAGATCTCCGGAAGTGTCTTCAGGGTGCCAAGATGTTGTGCCCGGTAAGCCGCTACACCTGGACAGTAAAGAAGTACATGCGTAGCCGTTTCTTCTGTTCCCATGCAAGCTCTGCACAGGGGACTGTCGGTAATGCCCATATTAAATAGGTGTTTATTATACGGACCGTGTCCAGTCAGTGCCGCAGTTATTAGTCTCAGTTGGCGTCTGTCCAGATTTATTAGAATTCTTGCCAATTTGGCATCAATTTCTGGCAGCGCCAACTTGGCTTGTCTACAGTCCTCAATTTCGGACCATAGTGTGATATGTTTGTGTTTCATGCGTTGTCGAATTTGGCCTTTGAGCCAGCAAGAAGGTAACGGTATAATCGGTTCGGCCCCTATAGCCGTCATACTTGACCCCCTTCTTGCTAGCTCATCTGCCTTGTCGTTACCGCGTGTGTTGTTGTGACCTTTGATCCATTGCAGTGTGATGTCATTATTTTCACCTACCTGCATCAGGGTGTTATGGCATTCATAGATTATACCTGACGTGGTCGAGTTACTATCCAGTGCCTGTAATACTGACATGCTGTCCGATAGTATACGGATGTGGGAATCCTTTACGTTCCTCCTCCCGATTGTTCTGGCTGCCTCAAGTATACCCAAGCACTCTGCTTGAAACACTGTGCTATAGGTACCAATGGGTAGTGATATATTGATATTTAGGTCTTCGGAGAAGATACCGCTTCCTGACCCTGTTTTCGTTTTTGAGCCATCCGTGAAGATACTCAGGTCTCGCCCAATTGAGGCTACACGTGAATCCTCTTCCAGCTGTATTTTGTATTTTTTATCAAAAATATATTTGATCTGTATTCCGTCATTTGGTGCTTCCATGAACGGAATGTCTTTGGCTATGTCTTCCAGAATCTTAATGTGTGGTGTGCCTGTTGAACACAGTAGTTTGTGAGTCTTTAGTCTTACTGCAGTGGTTGCAGCTTCTTGTTGGATAAATAGGTGAAGTGGCAGAATATTTAGCATGGCCTCCATTGCTGTTGTTGGTGTGGTTCTCATGCCGCCCGTGATTGCCATGCACACCAACCTCTGCCAGCTTTGTAGCTTGGATTGCGTTGTGGTGAGGAGTGTTCTACGCCACCACACCACAGCTCCATAGCTGATCATGGGTCTAATGACCGCAGTATAGAGCCATAGGGTCAGTTTTGGTGTAAGTCCCCAGCTCTTGCCTATCATCCTGCGGCATTGCCAGAAGATGATGCTGGCTTTGTTTAATTTATTTTCTATGTGTTTGGACCAGCTTAGTTTATTATCTAGTATTACACCTAAATACTTACCTCTGAGGTTAGATTCAGGGTTGAGTTAAAGAGTTTAGGTAGAGTGTAATTCCCCAGGTCTCGTTTGTTCGTGAACATCACTAATTCTGTTTTGTTCGGGTTTATCGATAGGTTATGCTCCTCGCACCATCTCTCTACTAATAGCAGGGCAGTCTGAGTTAGTTCACAAAGTGTACTTGTGAACTTGCCCGTCACGAGTATAACCAGGTCGTCGGCATAGCCTATTGTGTAATATCTGTTGTCGTTTAGCAAGGATATTAGATCGTTTACTACAAGGTTCCATAGCAAGGGCGATAACACCCCTCCTTGGGGACATCCTTTAGCAACGATAGCGCCTTGTTTGTTGTCATTGTCTACTCTTACGATCCTGTTTGCCAGCATGTTTCTGATCCAAGTAATTATAGTTGGGTTTGTTTTATGGCGGTTTAACGCTGTAACTATGCTGTTGAAATTTGTTTTATCAAAGGCCCCTTCAATGTCAATAAAGGTGCCTAGGCAGGATTCCTTGACTATGAGTGCTTCTTCGATCTTGCCCACTACAGCATGTAAGGCTGATTCTGTAGATTTACCTGCACTATAGGCATGTTGATTCTTGTGTAGGGGTACTTTTGGTAGTACGTTATCTCTCAGGTACCTATCGCATAGTCTCTCCAAGGTCTTTAGGAGGAAGGATGTGAGACTGATTGGCCTATAGGACTTTGCGTCTGAGTAGTCTGCTTTACCGGGTTTAGGTATGAAGATAACCTTTACTTCCCTCCATAATTTCGGCACATAGCCAAAAGCTAGGCAGGCTTGAAAGATTGTGTTAAGTGTGTGATTTAATCTTGTGCCTCCCCATTTGAGAAACGCAGGGTAAACACCATCTGGCCCTGGCGTTTTAAATGGCTGGAAGCTCCTGATTGCCCACGCTATTCTCTTTGGTTGTATTACCTCACTTGCGCACTTCCAGGCGCTGTATGATGTGGTGAGGTTTGTATCTTGCCAGCTAGTTGTAGTAACCATAGTGCAGTCAGGGAAGTGCGTCTGGATTAGCACTTGGTGTGACTCTTCTGATGATTTGGTGTAAGTATTATCTGTTTTCTTTAGGGACACCAGTTCTCGTTGTGGGTCCCCAGTAAGGATTTTGCGGATTCTACTGGCCTGCACAAACGACTCGATCGCTTCGCAGAACTTTCGCCATGCTCGAGTTCGCCAGTATCTAATTCGCTTCTTGTACAAGGCCTTTACGTTTCTGTATTGATCCCAATCCTGGTTGTTATATGTGTTCATAGCTCTATTGAGTGTTTTCCTAACCTTAGCTCTGAGGCGTTTTAACTCTGGGCCCCACCATGATTTTTTGTCGGTTGGGTTATCCGGAGGGTGAATTAGTGGGCATGTTGCTTCGTAGCATTTTGTTAACAAAGATGTTAGTTTCTCCACTAGTTCTTCTATACTTTGAGTGTTTGTTATTCTTTCAGGACAGTCAAGTGCTTGTAGCCCTTTTTCGAGCATTGCACGAAACTCTTCCTTGTTAGTCTTACGCACATTCCTATAGGGCTATATATATATCTGACGTGTATTGAAGCATAACACGTATGATACTGCTAATATCATTTAGCTCGTGTTTACGTAGGACACATTTCACCAGGGACTGTGATGTTGAAAATGGCATTTATTTGAAAAAAAATAATAATGTTTTAACCATATTATGACCGGCATACCTTCACATTACTTTTTATTAAGACCACGAATATATGTAAATGTACATACGAATATGTAGACACGTTGCTGTCATTTTGATATTTTTTTTTTTTTTTTTTAACAAGTCATACATCCACGGGCTTATGAACCCATGTCCTTTTTTACTCTAATACATGCAAATTTTTATTTTTATTTTTTCTCTATTTCAAGGTAGGCGTTAGTCAATAACATCGCTGTTCAAGTCACTATGTTTGTTTTTAATGTCTCCAAAAGAGACGTGAGTCCACCGACCGGTTCTTAATCTAATCTATGGTACAATTTTTTTTTTTTTTTTTTTTTTTTTTTTTTTTTTTTTTTTTTTTTTTTTTTTTTTTTTTTTTGTTATTATTATTATTTCCTTATAATACTATACTTATATCTAGATAAACATTATTTACATGCGTGATAATAGTTTTCTTAAATATATATATATTTTTAATATTATCTATATTACTACCAACGAGGAGTACTCCCAAGCCAAGCAACCTATTCCAATTTTATTTTGACATCTCGAGAATACTCTCAACGACGGCGGTGTCTCTATTATGAATCGCCATCTTGAGACTATGCTCGAGGATGTCTTTTTCCGTAGCCTCCGCCGCCCTCCCGACGAAACGACAGATCGCGTCATCCCTGTAGTCGGTGTAGTAGACACAGGCCTTGGTGTGTCTAGTCACCGCGACTATCGCGTGCGAAACGCTGTCATGTATTCGCAGCCTCCCACTCCTCGTCTGGATGACGATGACACTCTCACTCGTCTGGCCCTGCGCCTCGTGGATAGTCAAGACACGCGACCCCTCCCCTTTCCCGTATCCCCGGTCCACCAGCAACTTCTTCTCTTCCTGCGTGAAGACCAGGTATAGGGTCCAGTTCTGTCTTGCAGAGATTTGCGCGCCCGTGAAGCTGTCATTTTGATATTAAGGTTCATAAAGGTGTATGTAGATATTAATATTTTTCCGTATACCTACTTAACATATGTGAAATTATATACAGAGTTTTTGTACATACATTGTGAATTTCATGTTTGATTAGTATTGAATTAATTGATGCAGATCTGCGAAATTAATTAACTTTTCAAATTGATTTTATTTCTTCGAATATTTCACATTACACCAAAAATGTTGAAGTGTTATTGAATTTAATTTGAGTTCATGGGCTTAATACAAATAACGAAAAAAAATATGATGTAAGATCGGGCTTGTATACTGAGGATTACGTATATAAAATAAAGTAACAGTATTTCTGGTAACACACATCAAGCTCCGATCATATCCATATCGGTGCACGAAGCGAGGCTATACTAATATGAAAAAGAGTAGAAGTTTGTTTACATATTTGAACGTGCTAATTTCAGGTCTTTACTGGATTAGTTAGAAACATTCGCGTGAGTTGTTTAACCATGTCAAAATCATTATTATTCTAATCAATAGAAATAAATAAAATGGAAGTGTCTGTTTGTAATATTCAAATAATCACTTTTTACTAAATACATATGGATGTATGTATATCAACAAAATACCGTTTTTTACAATTTTTGTCTGTCCGTCTATCTGTCTGTTTGTTCCGGCTAATCGCGGCACATCAACCAAAATACCGTTTTTTACAATTTTTGTCTGTCCGTCTGTCTGTCTGTTTGTTCTGGCTAATTACGGAAACTGTTGGACCGATTTTGACGGGACTTTCATTGATTGGCAGATGATGTAATAAGGAATAACTAAGGCTACTTTTATTTTATTTTTATTTTATTTTTATTTATTTATTTATTATAATGCGCCAACAAGGTAGACACTAATAAATTCACTATAATCATCAGCACAGGGTACAAACAATTGAGTGATACCTCAATTATAGGCACATACAGCTTACATGAGAGTTTTTCATTACAAAAACATGTCGAATAAAATCAATGAAAATTAAATTATTACAATAAATTTAAGAATAAAATAATCCAATTTAAATTAATTAACAAAATTAATAATCATACGCTAGAATTTAAAATAATACTAAAGATTAATAATAAAACAATCAATTATAAAATTATGAATAAATACAACATTAAAATCAGTGCCATAAAAATTTTAGAAATTTATCCAGTTTATAACTCAAATGAACAACAACTTTTTGTTAAATTCCACGCGGACAAAGTCGCGGGCAGCTAGTGTAGAATATTTTCAAATGTTTTTAATTATGTGTTTTTATTATCAAAAAAAAAAAACTATAATTCAATTGGACCTACTTACGCAAAACAGAATCAACCCACACAATGACAGTTTTGAGAAAAAGCCGTTTTTGTCAAAATTTTGTATACAGTAAAATTGTTTGTTACTTTGAATAAAATTTATTTATAATATTGTACCAAATCATCTATTCTATGTATACAAATATAAAATTGAGGAAAATCATTAGCATTTTTAATAATAATAAAAGGAAAACTCGTTGGTTCCTTTCTGCAAAACTATCTCTGTGTGTGTTGGTTCTTTGTTAATTTTTTATCATGCCATAAATTTATAGGAAAACAATGAAAAATCCCATATTTCTTTTAACGTAAACTAACAACAATAACATATAACTTTTAGTATTGAAAAATAAAAACAAATTAATCTTAAATTCTTAGAGTTATATGCAAATATTATAAACTACAAAAATATTTAATTGAATTTCAAAAAATAATCTAAATCCAATTCTACATCAAAATCCGGTTGACCTGAAAAACATTCAAGATCGTCTTCTATATCATCTTTTCCGATTCGAGTTTTACATAAAAATCATGGGTGTCTTGTGGAATTAAGTGTAGCATACTTTTTAAATCCTTTAACTTAGCGTCAGGGACAGGTTTCATTGTTGGCCAAAGTGACCCCATTATCGATTTTGTTATAAAATATTGTCTTCCGCGAACATTTTTTTTTTTATATCTACAACCTTAAAATCTTCATTTAAATTAGTTTTCATGTAAATTTTGAACATTTCATGCTACTTAATCATAAATTCTTTGAACTTTTTCTCGATGTATCGTTTTCTTTCTATTTATTATATTTTTTTCTAACTTCAATGATGACAATAAATCTTCATTTTTCATCCTATGTACATGCATTGGTTTCGTTTTTTTACAAGTTTTCATAACCTGAATTTAATCATCCGATGTATTGAGTTTTTTTTTACGCTTTAAGGCACATTCTATCTTTCCAAAATCATTCATTGGGGAGGAAGCTACGCCTTGATTCAAGCAATTTTATATTTATCTGTTCTAAAGTCAGCATTAAGATCAATTTTATACTGCGGTTCTGACCACCACACGAATCACTCCATAAAATCAGACATTATACCTTGCCATCAAACCTTTCCATGATATGTTTGATGAGGCAAGACCCCATTTCTTGAGCATATCGGCCAGCTTTCTCTTCTACCCACACATTACAGTAAGCTTCGTCTTTGCTCCAAGTATGTATCCCTAAATTGACCCAGAGTTGTCTTTTGTAAAAGACGATATTTGTAGGATACGGGGTAGAGGTAACGTTTTTTCGAGGTCATAAGTCAGAGTCTCGACAGTGTTATCATCTTTAGGTAGCTTCATGTCAGTCCTCAATTGGTTAATTTCGTAAAAAAACAATTTGTTGACTTTTGCAGCAGACAATATTTTCACGCCAGTGGTTTTCGCTTCATCGACGTATAATTCGTATATTTTTGATAAAGTCATGTCTGCTCTCAAAACTGCCCCTGTGTTTTAGCCCTTCTGTTTTCTGTCGGCGATAATGGGATACATATGTCGGTATGTATACATATATCTTTTCATAAGGTTAATAAAGAACTCCTCGCTTTCAGGAGATGCTCTATTGCAACCGCCATGCGAACCACGATTATCTTTAATGCATCTGTGTGATCGCATTGACGTATTTATTCGTTTTGCCGATGTCTGTAATGTTTTTTCAAACATATCTCTACAAACTGATACACCATCTAGAAAATATTGGCGAGAGTAAGACTTTTTCTGTGAAACTTTAGTTTTATTGTCAGCTACAACGTAATGACGCTTCACAGGTTGTTCTTTTATTAAAGCAGTTAAAAACATATTTTGCGCATTAAAAGATCCTAGGGAATAAAACTTTTTAAATTGAACTAATCTCTTTTCTACTGAAACATTTTAATAATAATTTTAAGGAGGATTTATTACACAACACAGATTCAAAGGCCTTGACTTCTAAGACGTCGTAAATAAAATTATATCAACAAGGAACAAGTAATGTGAATCTTTGTAAACTATAGGATTACACCTATTTTAATATGCAAACAAGAACCAACCCGCATGGTTCTACTTATTTGATTAAAAAAATAAAAAATCAAAGGACCATGTGGTATGGATCTTGTTAGTTTATTAAACAACTGCTGTTATGTTGGTTGATAACTTTGTCATAGAAATGTTTATTCTATAAAAATTGTCAGATCATTTTGATCTTTGGAGGGTCGATAGAAGGTTGATTTTTGAAAGCTTCTGTGTCATTATCTCGATTATGGCATTTGTGTGGATTGGTTCCCTTTTGCATAAGTAGGTCCAATTTACGAAAGAAAAACTGATTTTTGTTTTCTTTATACTGCTAAATTATTCGTTAAATATAGTTTACATTAAAACTTGAGTGGGAATTGATTTTATTGTGTTTTATATAAAAGTATACCTATAATATAATTTTTCTAGTGCAATTGGTATTTTTCCTTACCGGACAATATAACGTTTCAAAGACAAATACAGATAACATACGATAATCCTGTGAATAAAATAACAGCTATCCTTCAATACGTATAAGTGATGCGAAATAAAAAGTAGCCACTAGCTTATCCTAATGCCATTACCTTAGTTTAAAGAACAGTTAAATAAAGTATATTAATGGATTTCACCATAAAACTTTATTTTTATAGCGAAACCCTAAGGAAGAATGTCGCCAGCGGCTTATTTACATTTTAATGTGTACTTAAGAATGAAATATAGGTTGGAGCAGGATTTTTTTATGTTGTAGTTCTATTTATTAATAATAAATGGAACCGCAATAAGATGGATGAAATATTTGTTAGGACACATATTTTAAGATAATTTAAATGAAAATTTTTGTTATATATTACTAAAGTTTATTGACCTGTAACATTTTATTCTATTCATAAATATGTAATTTAGTTGTCTAAAAGACTAACTACTGAAATTTTTCCGAATTGATCGATACGCATACACACGGCTCCCTTTTTTTGTTCTAAGTAAAAGATCAAAAGACTTCGTCGATCTAAACACCGCTAAACTTTATGTGTTGAATCAAAGGTCGCAGAATAGTTCTTCGAAAATATGTCTTTACCCTTTATTTTCAGATAAAAACGGTATGTAAAATATTTTTTATTTCTAAAAACTTTTTAAAAGAACGATCTTTTTAGATGTTATTCATCAATATACAAAGATAATATGGAATTTTAAATGTAAGAAGAATATTTTACATGTACAACTTACATGTTGTAACTTACATGAATCTCAGGGGAAAAGAAAAATTATGCCTTTGTTATTCGACGATCAGATTTATTATTTGAAAAGATATTAAAATACTGACCTAAATGATTTGTCTGTTTACACTTACACAGGGGACTTAATAGAATAAGTGTTACCGATATACTTGGGTTTTTGTTATATTCTAACAAAAATCTGTATTTTCTGTATACAGTTACACACACACTTCAGCCTATCGCAGTCACTGTCAGTCAGTATCGCAGTCGCAGGCTGGACATAGTCTTCCACAAGTTCGCGCCAAAAATGGCGTGAACTCATGTTTATTGCCCATAATCACCACGCTGGGCAGGAGGGTTGGTGACTGCAGTACTGGCTTTGTCGCATCAAAGACGCTGCTTTCTTAAGATTTTCAGTACAAATCATTGATATTTTTTTGGGTTATCTGGAAGAAATGGCTAAATAGCCATAAGCCTGCCCATTGTACTTCACAGTCTGTGTTTTTAAATGTGTTTATTGTTTAAAATATTGTTGTAGTGTACAATAATGTATAATTAAATATTTCATTATTTTTGAAATAAAATAACTTCACAAATCGATATAATTATTTTGAATGAATAATAAATAAACGCCTCACACTCAACGGTCCATAGTAGTGATTTTTCTGTGTCCGGGCTCCGTAAATACATAATACACAAACACAAAAGCCCAGACAAAAATGAATATCTGTATGGCTTATAGAAATAGTTGTCATGAGCGGGAATCGAATCCGCGACCGCCAGTGTAACAGCCAGCATATCCTATGACCGCTGTGCCAACTCATCGTAGAAATATTCTTAGCGGCAATATTTTTAAAATAATAGTATTATAAAATTTTATTAAATGGAAATATTCAAAAAATATTTATTTATTGGCATAATTATTGTCTCCAGAAAGATATTTTATAAAGCGCATATAGCAACAATGTACATGTAAGTGATCATATTTAAACCGTTCTCCGTAGGATATTGCTGAGGTAAACAAAAAGTAGTCCATATGTAACAGACCCGACACTTATCCACATACTCTGTTATCGCTAGAAGTATTAAAGTGCTGTCGCTGAGTCAACGAAAATATTATTTAAAACATTTTACAAAAACCATTGAAGCTATGTTTAAATTGTGGGTATATAATGCAGATTTATTCACCAAGATCGCTCATCACTACATTATTTTTGAAATAATTTCGTATCAACGAAAGCTTTTGTTTCTAGCTGTATTCGTACTTATCGCTGTCACTACTTATTGCATTGCCAGCTTTAGATAATAATCAACCAGGAGCTTCTTCGTCTTTTATACTATTTATATTAATATATTGACTAAATTTTCTTTAAAGAAATAGTATTTATTGAATGAAAGTGTGTGGATGTCACGATTACCTCTGGTATTACTGAATTTTTATCAGATAAAATTAAATTAATCTCATATTTATTGGCAAAGAAAAAAATCATAAGAATTTGTTCCATACGTCGTTGTCAGATGTAATTTTGAGATACTCTCTTATACGACAAAACCACTAAGGAGCGGTAAGCTTATACGTTAGGATTTTTTCTTTATTAAGACATTTTTTGACTAAGTCGTTCTCGACTCTGTTTTATATGTGGTTTAAAAATTAGAAAGTGTAATTTGTTTTTATAGATTTCAGTACGTCAGTTTTACTTATAAAATTTGTACTTATAATTTTTGGGTAATATTCATATATTATTAGGTAATATGGTAATTATTCTGGTCTGAACTTGACATATAATTAATTTTAACATTACTTGAATCCTTAGGATGAGCACTGGAAAGGACAATATTACGTAAATATTTCAGACTCTATCAGACTTCTATATAACTTTCATCATTTTTGCCTAACGCGTCAAAAGAAATATAACTTGAAAATATTTTAACAAGACAATCAATTTCAAAGCATATTTATAATATATTTTCAGACTTATTTTAAATAAAATTTTAATATTTAATATTGACCTTAGCATTTTTTTGGAAATAATTTTTCTCAAAATTCTACCGTTTAGGAAATCTAGAAATATTTAGATATTGTTAGCCTTTAAAATTTTGAAATTTGCGGGCGAAGCAGCGCTAAAAGCTAGTCATTATTATGTATAACACAACATTATCAAAATATGAAAACAGTAAATGATTTAAATTTCACCGTGTATTGCGAATATTGGAAATGTACAAAATATATTAGACTATTCAGACGAACTGACTGACTGACATGTGAAACAAACTGGCTGAACCAGTGAGGCTTGAAATTAGGACATTGTATTGGATTTTTAAAGTAGGGTGACACAAAGCAAAAATTGAATGGAATATGGACTTAATTTTAAAATTCATTTGTAGTGATAGTTTTTTTGGTATGGCATAAAAGTATATAGTTACCAAAGCGTGAAAGTAAAATAACTTCAATTATTATTAATTAATTAAGTACAATACGTATCAGTAAATTTGCATGCTCTCACTCAAACAAAGTTTCAATTCCTGGTCAAAACTTTAATATAAATATAATTTTCATTCAAAGTAATTGAATAATATAATATCGATGAAAAACTCGCTGAAATTTATTGATACGACAAGCTGTGTGGCTACGGCAGTAAATAATATAGCCTCTCTTCCCGTGGCTGTCGTAAGAAGCGACTGAGGCATGATAACACAGTTCAACTACCACCATGGAACCTAAAAAGCCGACCGATGGCGAAATAACCATGGCTTTGAAATAGACAGGCCGAAGACGTGCAGCAGCGTCTTCGGTGCGACAAAGCCAGCCCTGCTGAAGTGATGATGAGTTATTGATACGATTGTCATCGTATCTCAAAATTTTAGCATTTATTAATATTAATATTAAAAAATATATATCATCATATTTCTTTACGTACTATAAATGCCTAAGTTGTTTTAATAACAACGTTGTTGTATGAGACGTCTGTACCATGTTCGCTGTCACTTTTTTATGACGTGATACAATTTCATCTAATATCAAATACGAGCTACGACTTACCTCATATGTCTAATTTTAACGATATTAAATACGCTTTAACATACAAAGCATTATTTTATACTGCTGGTATCAATAGCAATGACTAGTCCAGGCTAGTAAGAATGTAGACGTTAATCAAGTGTAAATCAAGGATTCAATAATACGCTTAGTAGAAGCTTCGTACGTGAATCTAAAGATGTAAATACGAGATCGTAGTAAGCTTGCTGGTTGGTGTAAGTGGCGTTCTTGAATAACAAACTTAACGAAAACCAGTCTTAGGCCTGTTAAAATTCATGTGGGTAAGCAAGTTGCATGATGTGAAAAAATGGGCAGAGGCAACTAAGAGCTCGTAGATAATTTGCCTCTAAGTAAAAAAACAAGCTAGACGCTATCAAACCACATGTTTAACTATACGAAGATGGCAGATGTGCAAAGTATGCACTAACAATCTATTCGTAAAACAATTGATTATTAAATTATTAATTATGGTAAAAGTGAAGATACCATCGATTTGGAATGTAGTAGATTCCGAGGGAAAGAATTGGCAAGAAACTCCACAGTTACTCTTATAAACCAAAACTTTTTTTTCTATGTAATTCTTATATATCTCAAATTTATGTGTATCTGTACCCCTTTCACTCACACCTCTTTTATATAAATAATTACACTTAAAACTTAATTCATCTGGTGCTATGATTGGGGCGGAAGATTAAATTTCGTCTCTTAATTTACCGACAGCTCCTTTGAGATACATATTCAAAATGTAATAACGATAATTGTCGGTTGTAATTGATGATTAAAGTAACTTCCCTAGATATACGTGAAACTCAATCACAACGCTAACCGTCGTATCAGCCATATCCATTACTTGTACCGAGTGTTCGAGCTACAAACTCACACTAATTCAAACTACTCTCTTGCTTGTTAGAAAATATATTATATTACCGAACAATGTTTGTTAATTCACACATATCTACTACTTCTTCTTAATTTCTTTTCTGTTTGCATGTAAAAAGTTGTAACCGACCAATATATTTACATGAGAGTCTGTTTGTCTTATTATATCTGTCTGTTTATATTCTTCTGTAAAAACTACAGCAGATACACGGACGCGGCTTTAAAAAAAATCTAGAGTAGCTACGATACTGTATAATATAGCCACCCCTTTCCTTCCAGTGGTTGTGGTTAGAGGCGATTAAAGATTACACATTTCTATTACCACCTGGGAACTGTTAAAGCTGACAGATGGCCAGATAACCATCCAGACCGCAGGGCTGGTTTTGTCATACCGAAGATGGGCAGCAGTGTCTTCGGTGCCTTGCGTTCACCAACCATGAAAAAGTGATATGGAGAAGATTTATCTGTAATTGATACTATCCTTTTAAAATGTCCAGATATTGAGGATTCTTTGTAGTAATGACTTTTCTTTGACTCGACTGAGCAACTGCACACCTAAATGTTTATCTGAAAGTGGATAACAGCTTCTTTCTCTGCAAAGAGAGAAAACATGTATAAATAGTATTGTATAATTTTGTATTCCTCTTTTTTGATAATTGGATAATTCATAACAAACATAAAAGGGTCTTTCAAGCTGACATCAAAATTTAACGACACGTTGACGCAGCGGTCACAACAGCGGCTGTTGCACCTGCGGTGGCGGATTCGATTCCCACTCATGACAAACATTTGTATTGACCATATAGATATTTGCCATGGTCTATGCGTTTATGCTTAATTATGGATTGTGTGCTATGTGTGAATGATTTTTAAATCTTACAATATAGTTAGGTGTGTATATTTTTGTATAAAAACATTTTTATATTTATATATATTATAAACGACTGAAGGAAAACTTACGTTCTACTAATTATAAGAGATTATTATATTATTGTAGGTTCTAATTTCCTGCTACACGCTTGTTATTATATCACATGCATATGATAAGACATTATACTAATAGAGAAGCGCTACCAGGAATTTTGGGAGTGACTTTTGCGCGTCAGAATAACATATTGGACATGCATATTCATTCACAAGTAAAAAAAAAAATCGGTAATACTAAATCAAACGGGTTGTTTTCGCTAGGGCAGTGTTGTGACGCTTTCAAGTTTTATTTATATTTTTACGACTATTGCATCCGCTTTGGACGCCTGCAGCGACTAGGGACTTACTATTTACAAACTTTCAATAGGTCGTTAGTTATTCTTCTCTAACTCATGATATCCACAATAGAAAAAGACTAGTATACTCCATACTTCTTTTTCAAAATATAGCTTTAATGTCTTTTTAACGTATTTCACTGTATGTGTGTAATAAAACAACTGTTCTTGTGTAGTAGTGTGCCATGCATGCGTCTAAACATAGTCGGTTTGTGGGTTCGATTCCCGCCCGGGATAGATATTTGCATTTGTACAAGTACTTCTTTTTCATTTGGGTGTCTGTCTTTGTGAGTCTGACCACCATGTCTTGGAGAGCACGTTAAGCAGTTGGTCCTGATTGATATCATATACATTTGATAGCGGTCGTTACTCATAGTACGGAATATATCCGCCAACCCGCAGTGAAACAGCGTGGTGGATTAAGCTCCGATACTTCTCCTACATGGAAAACGAGGCTTAACAGTGGAATGTTATGGGTTAAATAGTATGTAATTTATTGTGAATTGTGGTAGAGTTCAATAAAATGAAAAATATTCCTTATAGTGAATATTTGTGTGGTTAATGTATATTGTCAATTAGCAATTATATATATATATATATATATGTCTTATTTGCTTAAAAGTTCAATCTACTCTGAGAACCATAATTTTTTTAGAATATTTGTAAATATTTAATTCGTTTACTTTTATTTTGACTACTTTTTATACCACCAAACTAGTAAGCAATCAAATTGTACAACCTCATGATAAGCTTTACTATAAGCTATGAAGGCTAAGAAAGTCAGGACCTCTACCTCTAACCCTATCTCTGTTGCTACAGCAACCCTAGGAGCTCTGGCTACTTTACTCACCACAGCTAGATTGTTATAAGTATTGAAGTGTTTTAATATGGTATCATCATTATCATCATCATTACAGCCTATACAGTCCACTGCTGGACATAGGCCTCCACAAGTTTACGCCAAAAATAACGTGAACTCATGTGTTTTGCCCATAGTCACCACGCTTAGCAGGTTAATATGGTAAATAATACCTTATTTCAAGATTGTAAATAAGAAAAAATTAATTTTGACAATTAAGATGTATTTGTACACGTAGATTATAAAATGTTAGGCTGTATAACGTAACGTGAACATTTGTAGTCGTAATATCACTACAACTTAAATGAGGAGAAAGCTTAATATTAAAAATAATACACACCGGTGACACCAAAATATATAAAAATATTTTTTTGTACTATATTTCTTGAAAAATATAAGTTAAAGCGACTTCTGAGTATTCAAAACGTAACTGAAACTAGTTCAATTTGACGACTCAGATATATTTCAACAAAATCTAGCAATTTGTCTTTATTTCATATCACGTGCGACACTTTCCAGATAACGAGTTAGAATACTATAAGAACTTTTTCCAATTTACTAAAAGTGGAATGCGAAACTGCTGTAAGCATGTAATAAAAAAAAAAACGTTTTATATATTTCGCCATATGTGACAATTAATTAAATTCAACGCAAGTAAAACCGTATGACCCTTTAGTATCTAGGTAAAAATCTTCATGTAAAAATAAAAAGAGAATGTTACAAACAAGCTTTTATTTTAAGTGCGCTAAAATAAAATAAACTTTTCTCTTAAAACTTCAACTATCAACATGTAAGTTGTCACTACATTTACATATTATATCGAATAATGTGAATGGCGTGATGGGCATTTATATGAAGTTGCTCAACACATGTTGAAAGAAAGTTATAAAACAAAACCTTTAGGACCCTCAAAAGAGGGGTAAACCGTCTTTTTTATTGCTCAAGTTACATAAAATTATTTTTATTCCTGCTAAATCTTCTTTTGACGTCATAAAAGACGTACACATTTAAATTTACACGATAAATGTAATAACTAAAATGTATAATAGTTCTGTTTAACTGTTTTTTGTCTCAGATTTACTCATAACGTGAGATAAAACTGTGTGTAGCTGCGATGCAGTTGCGCTAGTTCGTGCAGCTCAGTCCCTTTGAGTTTTGTTATAACTGGTAAATTTAAAAGATTTTTTATCATTAATTATATTGTTAAATAGCTCGACTAGCCCGTTGGCGCAGTTTGACTAGCGTCGCCTGAGTCTGGCTATAATATTTGTATTTACATATGTATAATATCCATGTATAATATCCATGTATAATATCCATATATAATATCCATGTATATTTATCGGTAGTCGGCTTTCACCTTTAACAGAAGCATTAAGCCTTAGAAAACCTTAGAAACTTAACCTTAGAAACAAACGAACGTTTGCGAATGCTATGAGATAGTTATTTTTTTTAATACATTTTCTTATTATTATATAGAAAGAGGGTTTTATAGGTTGGTGGAATATAATACCTTACAATATTCTCCAGATTTTATCAAAAAATATTTGATACGGGGCCTTTTCTTTAAGAATTTCATGAAAATATTTTCGACTTTGAACCGCACGCTACCGTTAGAGACAAAGCAGATTTCATGACAACTCTGGAATGTATTGAATCTTTAGTAAACGTATAGCAACAGTTAATGATTTTCAATCAAAACTTTGGATAGTAAAAAAGTTACGAAAATATATACTAATATTATGCAGTAAGATTTTTGTTTTTATAGTAACGAAAACAATACAGACAATTTAAAAAAAAATGTTATAGTAACTTTT
This sequence comes from Melitaea cinxia, assembly GCF_905220565.1. Taxonomy (NCBI): domain Eukaryota; kingdom Metazoa; phylum Arthropoda; class Insecta; order Lepidoptera; family Nymphalidae; genus Melitaea; species Melitaea cinxia. The sequence continues at coordinate 6,489,434 of NC_059406.1, forward strand.
ATTTAAAATTTGTTTAAGGCGCACTTATAGTATTGAAAACTAGATATCCAATTTGATGAAAAATATACGTATTTGTGTAATGTTAATTAAAAAGCTATATTAAAGTAAGACTGTTAGAAACAATCTCCAAACTTTACCAAGGCTACAATATTTCTTTTAATCATCACATACAACAACACACAATAACATAATTTTTCTATACTTTCAACTGTTTGCTTAGTCAACTAAATTATATTAAGTCTAAAAACTGAAGTTACCCAGTAGATATCTTACGTAGCTGTGGATTTAAATCCAAGAAAACGTCTTAGTTCCCAGGAGTTTTATTTTATGTCGGCGTTTGTACCGCGGAAGCGATGTGATAGGTTTTCCTGTTCTCGTATTTTCTATAAGTTCCTTTTTAAAATATAATTTATTCTAGAAATATAGATTTCCTCGTTCTTAGAAAAGAACATGATTTATTTTATTAGTCGAAGTGGCATACGATCCTTATATCATATAAAAAAGGTTTGTTTCTTGGTATGTTATCGAAACACATTGACTGTACATATGTATATAAGAAAAAAAAGAATAAAGTATAATTATGTATGTCTATATACGCTAAATCTAAAAAATATGGGTAGAAAGAATGTTATTAACATTGGTTATATTTATTTATCAAGATAGGATTATTATTTATTATTTTTTAATTCTACACTGTTTCATAACTCAGACTCACTTTCAGACAGAAGGCGTGACCCTTCCTGACTCTTTGCTTTAAAATCATTTGTCTACCATAATAAGCAAGAGCGAGTAGATAAGTAGCAAGAGTATTAGAGCTCTAGATAATCCTATTTTGAGACATCAAGGCAGACATGCTACTTATTTCGCAGCGAAGCAGATCTTAATATACGCTTTCAAGGTAATCCTTTACACTTTATATCTTTCTTAATTATCAATTATTTACAGTAACGTATATGTAAAATTAAAAGTGTTAAGTATGAGTATATAATGAAACTAAGACGTTTAGTTTTAATGCAAAAAACATGTTTAGATAAATTATGCATAAATCGTTGCATTAATCAAATAATTTATTTTAAACTAAATCAAATAAATTTTATTTTAAATCAAATAAATTAAAAACAACTATCTTAGTTTATTTATTATTAAATATGACTTTTAATACCTTGCTACTCGTATGTTTCATACAAATGACCCGTTTCTTGCCCTTTCTAATCACAACAAAGAGCGAGGTTGTTCTACAAACTAACAAAAAGTGTGCTATTTTTAAGAATGTTCTGCATATTTTTTTTTTGCTTAGAATAAGAAATGTTAATACAATTGTGTTGCTCTTTTTCTCTAACTTTACTTATTACTCTTAAAACTTATTTTGCATAAGAAATATATAAAATACAATACGCTAGATTCTAAGCTACACTTCTAAGCAATAGGTAAATTACTTAAAATTATTTATTTACATTACATAAGGTAAATGAAAAATTCCAATATTTTGAGAACTTTAAGCTGAAAAATTGTTGTTATATGAATTTTAATTTTTATGTCGTTTGGAATGTTTTCTGACTTTTTTTAAAGTATTTTATTGTCTAAATATGCTCTGATAAACCAACTGTTCATAGTCATGATACGAAGAGAACTTTTTACTTGTTTTGAAAGTTAAAAGTTTAATGTCATTCCGATTCAAGATTTATATATAATTATTATATATTACATTGTTTGTCATGACATTTCTTTAAATTATCAATTGCAAAATTGAGTAAGTTGAATAAAAAACGCACAGAGGTAAACCATTAAAGCCTGCTTATTATAATATGAAATTAGCGTTTTATTTTTGCTACTTTAAATTGACCTTACACTATTAATATATCTTAATTACACTCATATGTGTCACTTTTCTTTAAAGAAATATCACAGACATCGGAAAAATATTTATAGTAGGTACAGAAAAAAGCCATTCAAGCAATACATAATCTTAAAGCTCGGAATACTCTTGGGTGTGTTTTTAAAGAGATAGAGACGTGCTCACTGGTGTGTCAGACTGTATTTATTATGTTATTATCTGTATTTATTGAAATACTAATAGCGGTCTAGCTTAAGGCTTAAAGATACTAAGACACACGTATGTATAAATATACTATGAAGAAATAAGTTGATAAAACAATGTAATTTTCTTTATACAGCTACAATATTTCTTGAGGGCAAGGTATATAGATGCAAATGGAATCATACATCATAACAAAAGCTCGAAAATTTACATTAGTGATTCAATAAATTTAAATTTTATGTCAAATTTATTAAGATTAAGCGTTATGTATTGTATGAAATTGTGATAAGTTGTGAAATTGGTCGTGGATTTTCAAGTAGGTAAATAAAAATAGAAAGTCATTTAAAATGAGTTTTTCGCCGTGTCTAAGGTCTTGTTGATTTATTACAAAAACTTACGTTTCATATAAAGAATGTTTAACATATATGGATACCGAAAAAGTAAAGTATTTATATATTTACATTTTATAATTACTTAAACTATTTTAAAAGTACGTCTAAAGATCGAGTTTTAATTTTTTATATTGATTTACAAAGTGTTTTTTGCGTCGTACATAAATTATTTTTTACGTAAGTATATTTTAACTAAAACTAAGAATAGTGTAACAGCCGTGAGGAAAATTTTTAGCAATAAAATATCTCATAAAATGTTTAAGGAACACACAAGAAACTATATTTTTTATTACGTTGTTACTTATTTCAAGAACGCGCTGGCACCAAATCTAAAAACAATAAAAGGGATTTCAAGATGCTTATGATTTTTGTTGTATATTGTACTTTTTACTACGCTTTATTATCGAAATAGCTTTAGTAGTATGAGAAATGTTAATTAAATAAAAAATCTAAATGGAATTTATTCAAAATAAATTAATATTTTGAGATGTTTACGTAAATATAAGTTATATTTCATATTATTATAACATTGTCTAATTTAAAAATATAGGTGTATGAACAAAAACTTGTAATTGAAGGATATCAGCTTAAGTCACATATATTAACAACAATAAGCTTATGTCACTTTTAAGTAACGACAAAAGCACAAAGATGTTTTTAAATCATTTTTAGAATTTGGTATAAGATTGATAACACACACACACTGTACCCGGTAGTAGGTACTTAAAATTGTCCTCAAAAAACACTCATGACGCGTTGTAATTACGACTTTTTTTTAATCAACATAAAATTCGCATTTTAGCAAAAAGTCTCTTAGAGTTTTTTTCCATTTTATTTATAGTTACATATTTTTAGAATACGAAACATAATTACGGTACTGGCGCCGAGGGAGGCAACTAATTAAGTGTCGAAAGTCTGGTCGTAATATTCTATTTATGGATACCATTTCACTCATGAGATAATCATAATGATACTTAGGATTTAATTTTGTAGCTATTAATTTTGTGTGAAGAATTGTTATTATTTCTACCTTATTTAATATCATGATACTCAAAAAACACTGCAATTGTATTTTGATTATTGTCGTCAGCTTATTCAGTATTAAGTATGTATGTATGTATATGTGTATGTATGTATGTATGTTTGTATTTGTTTATGTATGTATATATTTATATGGTATATATATGAATTATTTGCTCGTGTATATAATATAACGATTGCCACTACTAACATTACCTTATCTTTCTTCCCTGTTTTTCTTCTTAATGTGAATTTTACTAATACTCAGTTTTGCACACTTACAAACGTCTGCTCTTGTACGTCCTAAGGTTGGCTGGTAGAGAATGCTTTTAGCATTAAGCCCGCCTTTTGTACAATTCTTTTATGTATTGTAATTTCTGTATTGTTTAAGTGTAATAAAGTATTAAAAATAAAAGAAATAAAGAAATAAATTACATTAATATTTATTTTAATTTATGTGTCAATTTAATTTACCTCTGAAAAAAGGCAGAATGAAAAAATATGTGTTAACTATGAATAATAATAAGTTTCGATGTAACATTAAACTCGTTCTCAAGTTTAAGCAAAAAATCATCGCTAAAACAAATAAATTTTAACACGATATTGCTTAACTAGTATGTAAATATAAAAAGTCAATCATAAAATAAGTGATCACACTCTTCAATTTGTGACTAAATTGTGATAGCCAAATTTTGTTTTGTTATATCAACAATTGCTTGGCATAACGTTTTTTCTATTAAATAAATAATAATAAATAATAAATAAATAAATATCTTCACAATATACATACGGTCGTCTGTTCCTAAAGTAAGCAACTTAATGCTTGTGTTATAGGTAACAGCCGACTGATATAGCTACATTTTTTTTTCGATTTACTAACATATAAATAATGAATATATAAACATAAGATTTATTTATTTATTTATTTATTTATTTACAGAAGAAAAAAAGATACAATTTATATGATAAACAGTGCAGCAAAAACAATGAACTGTTTAACAGTGCACTGTGTTTCTAAAGTAATAATACTAAAGTACATACGATATTATATACTAAGATAAAAATATGATATAAAGCTATACAAATATAGATTATACACGTGAATATAATTGGAAAGAAAAAAAAAACATTAAGTGGTTAAAAAATAGAAAAATCGATGGCTTTTGTTTTTTCTCTATTTAATACTAGGCCAACATCATGGGACCATTTTGAAAGTTGGTCAAAATCATATTGAATTTTTTTAATTGCTTGTTTTATATCATGATGGGCCGACAGAAGACATGTACCATCCGCATATTGATACATTTCACAGGTTTTTACAACGTTTTTAAGCTCGTTAACATATTGATTGTACTGTACATAAAATAGCATTTACACAAAAGCATTCTCTACCAGTACAATTTTAGTGTACATATTATTGTTGGTAATGAAGGGGTTCTAAAACTGAACCCTGTGCAGTTCTTTCTGTTATTGATATTTCGTCACTGAGGGTATCAGTAATTTTAACGCGATATGTTCTATTTGAAAGATAATTATAACACCAATTTAGAAGTGATTCCGTTATTTTGTAATTTTTCAAGAAGAATGTTATGTTGTAGAGTATCAAATGCTTTGCTATAATCTATAAATATCACTAAAATGTGCTTTTTATCGTTCAAGTGTTTATTTACAGAATTTGAAAATATTGATAAAAGTTGTGTAGTACTTTTTTTTGTCTGAAAACCGAATTGATTACTATATAATATATTATTTTTATTATAAAAATTTTGAATTTGTTGATGAATGTATTTTTCCGTTATTTTATCAATTATTGGTAAAATAGTTATAGGTCTATAATTATCATATGAGTCAAAGTTTCCTTTTTTATTATAGGTCTTACAGTACCTGTTTTTAAATGTTTAGGGTATATTCCTGACATGACACTACCGTTTATAAATTTCACAAGAATTGGAGTTAATTTTTCACACAATTCTACGATATCAACTCCGCGAATATTATCTATCCCTGGTGCTTTTTTGGGTATTGAGTGATTTTATTATTTTAGATATTTTACAATTGTCGGCTTTAATGAATCGACGTGTAACATCAATTGAATTTTTATAAAAATTTTGTCAAGTAACAGTACTTGACATGTATTTAATATATTTTTAACGTTTTTATTAAAAGATTTTGCGAAATTATTACAAATATCTTTGATCGATGCATGTTTTTTATCGAAGGCCTGTAGTATAAATTCATCTAAAGATTTTTTTATCCTACCGGTAAGTGTATTTAACAATTGCCATAGTTTTTTGGGGTCATTTTTATTTTTAATAATTTCATTTTTGTAGTATTTATTTTTAAAGTAATTTATTTTATAATTAGCATAATTTCTTGCTTTTTTATACTCAATTCTTAATATTATTATATTAACATCTTTTTTCCATTTTATATATAATTTATCTCTAAATTTACATGCTTTGATTACACTTTCAATTATTATGAGTACGCTTCGGATTGGTGTTTAATTTTATTTCGACTTTTCATTTATCATAACAATCATTAATTCTTTTATTAAGTTGTGTGTAGATTTCTAACGGGATACAACAGCAGATTACCTTTGTAGTTGAATGCTTATTCTTTAATATGTACGATTTTATTTTTGTGTTACCCACACATTAGGAATTCTAAACATTTTTGAATATCATATCAAAAATTGACCGCTCCAGCGGGATTCGAACCCGCGTCTCCGACTGACCGTGTCCGCTCTAACCAATTAAGCTATGGAACGACCGACCGACACGGTCAGTCGGAGACGCGGGTTCGAATCCCGCTGGAGCGGTCAATTTTTGATATGATATTCAAAAATGCTTATTCTTTCCTCCTTATCTTTATCCAGGTAATTACAAACAAAAATCTACCACGAGCACTGTTAATAATTTCACTTACACAAGCATTTTTTAAACCTGGTCTCCACCATGTGCAATAAAACTAAAAAAGTAAAACAATTTATGTAAAATAGCTATTATTTAGGGTCAAAAATTTTAGTTCTTATAAAAACAGCAATTAATTACTAAGCAAACACATTGCGTCACGTTTGCTCCGTCATGCGTGCCTTATCTATCCGTGTCGGCTTTTAACGATGGCGATGAAGAAGGATCTTCTCGGTCCATTTAATGGTTGCATTTTACTTTATCGGCAAAGAAAATTTATTTTATGATTTACTCAATTTTTTTTTGTAACTAGGTCGTCAAATAAGCGTTTGGTTCACCTGATGGTAAGCAATTATCGTAGCTTATAGACGCTTGCAACACTGGAAGCATCGCAAACGCGTTGCCGACTTTATTTCCAATACCCCAGGAGCTCTGGTCACCTTACTCACCAACAGGAACACAACACTTCTTGAAAGCAGTATTATTTACTTGTGATCTTCTGTAAGGTCGAGGTACTTCCCCAGTCGGGCTGCTCCATATTTTGAGCAAGAAATTTCCTGCTGTGCCCTACCTCAGTTAAGATCTATTATCAGAGTTCAATGTTTTACAGAAATTTAAAACAAATTAAATAATAATAAACGCTATCGTTAAATAAGGTATATTGTTCCATGTTATGTGAGTATTAGAAAGAAAAATGGAAAAAACTTATTTCTTACTTCCTTTCATAAAGTCAAGAATGACGAGCTTGAAATATGGCTGTAAGTTTCAATGGAGATACTTTTCTCTTCTCCCATTTTGCAGTTATAAATAAACAGGTTGGGGCTTACGACAAAATAATAATAGTTTTCTGTAGTACGCCTGAAGTTTATTATGATGTAAAACATTTTCTAAAAAAATTTGTTCTTTTTTACTAATATATAATAATATGTACTTTAAATTATTACTGTACTTAGTGTACAGAATCTACCAGTAATTCAAATTAAAAGTTTGATCCTATAAACTTAAAAACAGACTTCAAATTCAATGTTTAAAGGTTTTCTGCACGAATACACATCAAAATGTCCAGAGCAAATCTTTCCTTTGTCATAACAAAAAGTAATAACTGATAAGCCAAACAAGATGCAGATAAATCAAGTATATTTCTATTATTGAGTAAGTCATTATTTTAAGCTTTTAATTGATTGAATTTTACTTTTTAATTTAGTTGAAATTGTTATTTAAATTTAGTATTGATTAAATTTCGATTTTAGTTTTAATTTTCATTGAATTTTAATATTAATTTTTGTTTGGTTTTTGATTTTCATTGCATTTTAGATAGAGTTTTAGTATTGATTATGTTTTTAATGTTAAATATTGTAATTTTGATTGAATTTTAGCATTTGTTTTAGTTTTTAATTTTAAATATTGTATAATATTGATTGAATTTTGGTATTGAATTCGGTGATGATTTAAATTTCGGTATTAATTGAATTTTAGTTAATTGATGATGATTTTAATTTTAGTGTTGTTTAATTGGATTTTTGATTTAGTATAATTTGTTTTGTCACAATTATTGAAACTAACATAGTTAAGGAAAAAAAATGTAACTAACAAAAACATGGACTACGTCTGAAATAAATTATTATTATTATTATTATTATATCCGACTCCTATTCATTTAAGAATGACACAAAAAAACTGGAGTAAGCGTACGTTTTAGAAAAACTTATTTTTGTTTATTAAAGTTGAAAATATATTTTTATAGTAAAACAATTTCTGTTATCGCAAATGTTAGGTCATCGTACATTTTCACAATATACTTGATTTGACATCTATCACTCCTCTTACGTACTAATAAAAATATCAAAATTTAACGCTCGGTTAAATCGTAAATCGTTCGGACATACCGTATACTACGCCAGCGCTTATATAAGGAAAGTATTTCATAAAATAAGTTCTTATATATAAGTAGGTACCTATATATAAAAAAAAAAATGTGTATATTTAATTATAAGCCCATCATTTTTTTGTCAATGTAAGTCTAAGCTAACAAATATTATGAAGAATATAAATATATAAATAGATAGTTGATCCGAGAAACTTCACAATTAAAAAAATATTTTTAGACTTCTGTTATAAGTTACTAATAATATTTTACCGCAGATATAATGGTAAATACATAAGCAACAGTAGTATATTTAATAATAAGAGCCACATATCATGCTTAGTTTCAATCTGGAGTTTTTTACTCCCTTTCTAGGCATTGCCCCTGTCTCACCTCACTCCATAAATTACACAACTACTAGTTATCTCAACTGCTGACAAAGATGAATGTATCTTAAACAAGACGGCCGAAAACCTTTTTGTCTTTAATAATAATAAAGAAAACAAAAAAAACGAGTTCAGCCGTTTTACGCGTGACGGTCTTGTTGCTTTTTTTTGTGACGTGTTTTAGAAAACATTGTGAAAAAAAAATTACTTATTTGTGCTAGTACATAAATGTTTTCACTACAAATTTGTGACGATATGTGCAATGGGTTTACAAAATTAAACAAAAAAGTATACGGCGCGGTCATATTTCTTGCGATTTTTTTATGCATGCACACTTAGTGATCCATTGATTTTAAAGAAAATTAGCGAAAGAATTAATAATTATTTTAATACTTGATACAAACTTTTTGACTACATATTTTAGAATAAATCTTAAAATCTGTTTGTTTATTTCCTATGTTATAGATGTTTAAAATACAAATATTGACGGATAAAGCCAAAACAAAACCTAATCCTTAATAAACAAAAAGCCATACTTAATAGATGACATACGTAATACGATTTGGCTTGTCTGAAGGAAATAAGTAAATAGCCATAGGTTTTTATTATAACCTATATAATATATTTTTGTATTTTAAAACTACTTTCAATTTATATCTTGTTGTTGTGAGGTAAAAGTATTAATAAATAAATAATAAATCAGCTACGCTCAGCTCAGCCTATTGCAGTCCACTGTTGGACATAGGCCTCCCCAAGTTCGCGCCAAACATCCCGGTTTTCCGCAATCCTCATCCAGCCTACACCGGCAATTTTACGTAGATCGTCGGTCCAACGGGCCGGAGGACGTCCCACACTGCGTTTGCCAAGACGCGGTCTCCACTCCAGGAATAATAAATAAGAAATATAAATTAAGAAAATTTAACCTGTAACATATTATTATCATAGCAGACCACGACTATAATAAAATAAAGCTAAAGGCGTTTATATTAAATTTTAATTGTTTAGTTAATAATGAGGTCTGTGTAAAGTAATTAATATCGTAGAGTTATTATGGGTTAAGTTAAACATTTTGCCTCGGGGTTAAATGGTCATACGGTAGTTATGCGACGTCAGCTCAACTACAGTTGTTCGCTTTATGAGAGCGAAATAGGCTTTACATTTTCTCATTATTGTTAAACCTATGACCGTAAATTATACTCACGAATATAGATAGTTTAACTGTTATCTTACGAAAATTCAATTCACATATGCGAAAAATAATATAAATCTATATTAATTTGTATGAAAACATTTTGTGAAATCATGCACACGAAGCCTTAGAGTTTACGAAAATGTAATACGGAAATTATATGTCAATATAACAGTACTATGTTTTGACTTTCTAGTAAAACATAAATTTAAAAGTTTGAAAAACCCAACTGCTTAAAAATAACTTTAAATATAAACTAAAAAGATTTTTTTATATGGTCATTTTTATTGCTCTTTTATTTGATACCCATTTTACAGAATAAAAAAAAATAACTATATATCTCTTATCCAAGAACATTTGGGTTATCAACACAAATCTGACGATTTTTTAATATATCCATTCAGCGTTTTGGAAGATATGAGCTAGGTATTAAATAATGATTACATGCATCCATACAAGATACGCGCATCTTTCTTGGCAGTCGCATAAAAGTTCTGTCTGTAATATTTGTGTACACAATATTTTCTAAGAGTATAATTTCATAACCTAAAGTTGAAGCAAGATTGTAGTATTTAATTAGCGTTTAAGGTATATTTAAGTCATTAGTGAAGTAAACGAATCGTATGCTTTATAATCAACGCTTCCTCCTTTATACGACATAAACGTGTTTGCTTTCATAATTTGAGTATATTGCTAGTATTTCTGAATGAAAATCGGAACCCTTATCACTTTCATGTCTGTTTGTCCACCTGTCACAGATCTTTCTGAATATTCCTAATGGAATTAGTTAAAATTTGATATGAACCGACATACAAAATAATTTTCTCCCATTGTCTTTGAAGTTTCTTAACTTAATTGTTTTTTTTTTTTTTCATAATAAAATTGTTCATAAGAGAAACATAACACCAAAGATTTACCAACTAACTGATAAAAAAAATGTTACGCAAATAATTAGCGACTAAAAGGTAAGACCGTCAATTAAGACGCCAGTTTGTTTTTAAAATTTTATTTTATTAATTAGAAGCATTGGCTGCATACAATCCAGACCGCCGCAGGTTGAACGACGTCTTTTAGTCGAAAGGCTAGACAGTTAATTGCTAATTAAACTAGCTTATGCGATGAGTTTGAATATGAAAGCTGATATATTTATAAACTATTTTTATTCTGTACATAAGGGATGTAGACTGAGATCTAAATGTGTACAAGTTGCTTAAAAGTCGTCTAAAAAGTTTGTAAAAAAGCTGTCTTTTACGGATCGGCGGTAGCAAGTTAAGAATTGGCCTAGATTATTAGACGAATAAATCGATGAAGATAGTCTTGCCAGAGATTTAGTGCTAACGAGATTAAACATTTATATTTTTTGTATAAGAAAGGACATTTGTAGTGTTTAAAGTTCGTTATAAAAAAAGAGTACACTTTGGACCACACGACTAAAGTAAAATTTCTTTAGATCTCTTCTTATTTAAAATCTCTCATTCTTGCCTCCACAGTAATATACGAAACGTAACTCTCTCTCCCTTTCTATCTTTACTAACTTATGTCTCCCTCTCAACTTCTGTTCGCCTCGCCTGATCACACTTTTCGTAACGCTCTCGTCACGCATTCACCAGCTTACTCTCCCTAAGTCAAGCGTGGGTAAAAAACGTTTCAAAAAACGTTGTTAATAACTTAATGCATGAGGTATGTGTGAATTAAAATTCTAGATTTGTCTGTTATATTGTATATGTACTCATTTTCACAATGAAAGACAAACATGAAAACTGCACCGTTTTAACGTAAAAAAAAGGATCTTTTATTTAAGGTACATTACGCGATAAAAATGTTGATAATTTCTCACAAGAAACTCATTTGCCCCTATCGTGTGTTGATAGCACCGCGAGCAAGCCCATAATATATATACACTCGTGTTGTACTTGTTACCCTGTCTTAGATTGACGAAGAAATTCCAAAACATTATCCCCTGTAATCACGATTGTTAGATCTATTTACCGTCTTTAAGCCCCGCGTGATGTGGCAATTATTTTGTAGCTTAGTGGCTTTAAATGTGGTTAGTTTTTACATTTTAGTTATTATTTTTTTATTTATTTAAATTTATCTTTTCGTACTCAGTCTGTTGAAATTATTTTTGAGTGTTTTCACTTAATTAACATAGCAATTGTTTGGCTTAAACTAGTTTCAAATAAATATCTGAATGTAACTGCTTAAGAGTTTGCGTAGTTTCTATTGTTGGATCTGTAGCATAATCGCCAAGAGACGTCTGTCTTGATAATAGACATGACACCTCTTGTCAGTTCTTCAATATTAACAGGTTTTGAAATGTTAATGAAGATATACTGAGCCACGGTAATCAGACACCTTAGATACAAATGTCAAATGAATAAAACTGTAATAATTGCTAAGACACATACCTAATAGAAACTAAAAAAAGTTGTAGATAATATTCACGTATTTTAATGTTAAATCTAAACATTGTGAAATATTTTTTCAGTTCTGAAATAAAAATTAATAGTTGATATCAATATTTTAGAAACTTGATAAAGTTTTTGTAACGGTTTAATCGGAAAAATTATTTTAAAAAAATGGAATGAACTAATGCCATAAAATAAATCAGTGTAGGTAAACATTAATAAATTCATCGAAAATGGAGAAAATTGCAATACAAATTAGCTTTCCTATGAAATCCCTCAGGGCAATATATTAAATGAGGGTATATAGTACCGCATGATCTATCTTTCCGCATACGTTAAGCAGCTCAAAATTAAACATCATTTCCATTTACGTGCGGCTTTGGATCCAAGGGTTCTCATCATATCGAATTAACCCTATTTCAAACCAAATTACTCTACTCGTCTATAAAAAAATCTACAATATATGTTTGTGTGTATTTAGCTGCCATCATAGTGAGATCGCCTATATGACTCAATTTTTAATTTCTTTACGAGGCAAGCTCAACCCTACGCTAACGCTATAAACGAGTCATAGCCGTATAAATCAATTTGCTGGGTAATGGAACGTGAAAAGAGACACCAGATAGGTATCATTTGTGCGGCAGAGTGCGGTAGGACTAGGTTAGGTCGCTTTAGGTTAGATTATTCAATGTTTTTGGATCTTGACATAGTAGGCAACGTCATTTTCACGTATACATATATGTCACATTGAAAATTAGATGTAAGCAGATACAGAGTAACAATATAACAGGACAATGAATGCTAAAATAAAAAATTTTGTGTGCATTTTATGTGCTACGAAGAAGCACAGATGATTCGAGTAAATAAAAAAAACAAAATTTGATCGGATAATTTAATTATCTCTACTCATCTATCATCATAATCATAAATCATAATAAATGATTTTTCTCTTTTATTTGTACAATAGCGTAAATAATCTTTTCGAGATTAGAGTTTTCACTACCAAAAAGGACACTCATTTTGCCATGTAATTAAATTAATTTAAAATAATATATTGTTAGTATGTACCTGATATTGTAAATTACAGATGACTAATAAGCAGAAATTTAACAGTTGTATAACGTATTAAAATTTTACATTTATCCTATATTTCTTACAGCATCAACGCATATTTATCCGTTTGAAGGCGCTAATCTCATTTTTGATGAATTTAAAGAAACTAACCGAAGTTTAATAAAACGTGATATATCTAATGCACATGAAACTGTTACTCCTACAATACAATTAACGAAATGGGAGAATTACAGAGAAAAATGATTGAAAAGAAGACTTGAAAAATTGAAAAATGTTAAGGACAAATTGATTTTTTACCTCAAATCGTTTGGAAACTATGCCAATAAGCCAATAACTTATATTCAACACATCTCAGCTCAACATCTCCACTGCGCTATACGTCAGCAACACAACTATATT